>NW_008652099.1:46265-97464 GCF_000695815.1 Acanthisitta chloris | reverse complement strand
TCCCTCAGGTCTGGTCACTGGTTGCCAGAGAGAAGAGTTCAGTGCCTGCCCCTCCACTTGCTTCCATAAGGAAGTTGTATACAGTGATAGTGTGACTACAGCCAGAAATATGAAAATAAGAATTCTTCTCTGAGCAATTCCCCATAATTTGCTAATCATTATATATCATATCATATGATGCTACATTATTCTATAGTCCTGTATATTGTGTTTTCCTTTTTGCACCTCTTACTTTTGCAGCAAGTGAAACCTGAGTTGGGATGTTTAGTATCTCCCACAATGATAACATTTAGAACTTCACTGGATATGTGATGTGCTGGCTTTGTTCTGCTTTTTTTTCCCCTCTTCTCCCCTGTCTGAAGAGTCTGAGCAGGAGAGCTGGAATGATAGCAGTGATTAAGGATAATATCAGAAAGCCATTTCCACCTTCACCAGTTGGCAGGGGATAACACTGTTATAACACAATGTGCTCACCCAGCTTAGAATTACAGAATAGCTTGATCTTTAAAGGTCATCTACCTTAACCCCTCTGCAATAAGCAGAGACATCTTCAGCCAGACCAAGTTGCTCAAAGCCCTGTCCAACCTGACATTGAAAGTTTCCAGCAATGAGGCATCCACTGCATATCTGGGCAGCCTGCTCTGTTGTTTTGCCACTCTCAGTATGAAACCAATTTCTTCTTTACAGCTAGTCTGAATCTTCCCTCATTTAGTTTAAAACCATCACCCCTTGTCCTATCACTACAGCCCTACTAAAAAGTCTCTCTTCAACTTTTTTCTAAGCCATCTTTAGGTACCAAAAGGTTGCAATAAGATCTCCTCAGAGCCTTCTATTCTCCAGACTGAACAAACCCAACATAGCCATCTTTAGGTACCAAAAGGTTGCAATAAGATCTCCTCAGAGCCTTCTATTCTCCAAACTGAACAAACCCAACATTAGCATGAGGTGCTCCAACCCTCTGACCATTTTTGTGTGCTACTCTGGACTCTTTCCAACAGGTCCCCATGTCTTTCCTGTGCTGAGGACACAGTGCTCCAGATGAGGTCCTAGCAGAGTGGAGTAGAGGAGGAGAATCCCAGATGCACAGGACACATTTGGCCTTCAAAGGCAAATTGCTGGGTCTGTCCCACTTTTCATTCACCAATATCCCTGTGTCCTTCTCCATAAGGTTGCTCTCTATCCCTTCATCCCCCAGCATGGATTGATACTGGAGGTGGCTCCAACCCATGTGCAGGACCTTGTTCTTGGCCTTGTAAGAGACATAATATTAGACCTCAGTCTTTGAAAAGCTTCTTTTTAGGACTCCATTTTCTTCTAGGATCCCAATCACAGAATGCTCTGATGCTGTCAAGTCCATATTAGCACATTCATGTGATTGGTTTATGGAAATAGAAGCAGCAGATGAGAAATTTTTCCCTATTTGTCTCATTGCTCCTGCTGCAATCTATACGATAGGAGGCTTGGAAAGTTATTTTTAGCTCTACGTAATGGACACTTTACACAGAAGATGGATTTGATAAGTTTGTAAAATAAGAAGAAAAATAGACAGCAACAAATAGCAGAAAGCTGAAGTAATAAACTATCTCATTGGACTGTCTGCTCTGCAACTAGTTTGTCTCTTCTGGACACATGGAAGTACATGCTCCTGTCTCCTCTCCTTCATCTCTACACTTCTTTCTCTTTCCTTTTAGACATGTTGATTCTTCTGCCTTCAGAAAGATATTGCTGTTCCCTGAATTTGTTTTTATTTGTTTGCCTTTTGTGACTGTATCACCTGACAGTTTCCTTTCATCATCTGCCAGTTTCTTCTATAAACCTGTCCTTTAATTGCTGCTCAGACTTCTGATCAGCTTTTATCCAACCACTGCTTGGCTCCCAGTCCATCTCACATCTACAGCTTTAATAGCAACACAGCATGGCAAGAATGTTATTTGTAAAGGTGTTTCTGATCCTGTGCTATGAATGGACATAACACGGAGCCATGTTCACTCCCCACCCTGCTGAAGGAATTAAAATCACAGTTTTTCAGGAAAAACACTGTTCCTGAGCATATCTCCTAGCACATAATGGGTCTGGCCAAGAAAGCAGTGGATGCCAGTCAGGATTTTTTTCCACCTACCAGGCACCTATTCATGGGTGGCTGCTCTATTTGAAGACCCTTTCTGGTATAGGATCATAGAATCATAGCATATTAGGGCTTGGAATGGACCTTAGAGATCATCTAGTCCAACCCCCTGCCCTGGGCAGGGACACCTCCCTACTAGACCAGGTTGCTCAACATTTCATCCAACCTGGCTTAGAACACTGCCAGGGCTGGAGCATCTACTACCTCCCTGGGCAACCTGTGCCAGTGTCTCATCACCCTCACAGGAAAAAACTTCTTCCTAATATCTAACCTAAATTTCCCCTCTTTCAATTTGTACTCTCTAAGTCAACTCTTCCACCTTCTCACTAGTTTGATTCTTTGAGTTTCTGGTCATTGCAGGATGAACTCTGGTGTATATTTCTGCCTAACATGCTGCCCAGGCATCGTCTGCATTGGTCAAACACCCAGTGAGGATACACCAGTTGTTTTCCTGTAAAATGCCAGTTGAAATTGCAGTATCATTTCTTTCTGGTGTTCTTGTACATCTCAAATGCCCAGAAATCCCATGATTTTGCCAGAGTAGTCATTGTTGTGACATATCTGGAGAGTCAACTGTGAGGTACCTTTCATCTGATGAATCATGTGCAGCTCTTCACTGACTCTGTTTTCTACATTACTATGGACTGTTTAGGGAGCCTACAGACTTGTTTTTATAGAACTACCTACCTTGAAAACAGATACAATCAGGAAATTGGGTGCCTACTTTCCATAGCCATTAGTTTCAGACCCTGATATTGGGAAGTGAGGGCTGAGAAAGGTCTAGAGCTCTCATACATGCACAGATTTTGATATAATCAGACTCCTTAAATCAGCAGTTTTCCAAGATATTAGTGTACCTACCATAGCACAGCATCATTAGCTGTGGGATGAAGAGCAGAGATAATCTCTCTGGCTGTTAACCAAACTTTGGTCTAAACTTTAGTCTCTGACCATGCTTGAGGGACTTAAGCAAGTGACTATCTGCTGATGAATCTTGAGTTGTCCTGATTCAATGTACCAAGACAACCAAGAAAGACCTGAAACTCCTCTTCCAAATACATCTGGAGACTGAGCTCAGGAATTTTCTTGAAGTAAATTGGTGGGATCACTGTGGATGGAGACATTGAAAACATGGCTATATGCACAAAGTGTTGACTCACCATGTGCTTACTAACACTGCTCTATGCCTCTGATGTTCTTACACCAGAGCATTTTGGTGTTTTGGGACTCATATTACTCATGCAACACCATGGAAGCCATGGATTTATGAAAAAAGTGCTCTAACATTTATTAATCAGCTTGGAAGTGTTCCAGGCCAGGTTGGATGGGGTTTGGAGCAACCTGGTCTAGTGGAAGGTGTCCCTGCCCATGGCAGTGGAGTTGGAATGAGATGATGTTTAAGGACCTTTCCATCTCAAACCACTCTGTGATTCAGTGAACTTTTCTGAGGCCAGTCCAGCTGCAGTTTAGTGCCATGAATGCCTATTAGGTGTCTGGCACATTTTCCAACTCTTTCCTCCTGTAGTTAGCATTCTCCCTTCCAAGGCCATGCAGATTGCTGCAGGTCACAGCTACTGTGTTGGATGAAATCTTAATGGCTGCAACCCTTGGCCTGCAAGATGAGGCAGAATAACTCCATTTCAAGTGGCTCATTGCTTTCCTGGAATTTCTTAGAGCATGTTTTCTCCCCAGGCTCTCCTCTCAGGGAACAGCTTTCAGCTGCCAGTCATGTACAAGAGTGTCAGTCCAAACTTCTGCATTATGGTCCAAAGCTGAACATGCAGATTTGATATTTTCCTTGGCTCAGCATCTCAGTTACCTTTCTGAGTTTTGTCCTTCATAGTGCTTGGATTAAACTGAATGTTTATGACTAGTTAGCTTAAATCAAGGCAGAGTTTTGATTACTGCATCTTTTGCTAACAAGAGGTGCAGTGGTGCTGCTGCAGATTTATTCTTTATCTCTAGAATTTGTTTGCTGTTTTGAAAGGAACCTCTGATTTTGTAAGCACAGTTAAATGTCCATCGTGATACATGGGATGTGAGGCTAAGACAGAACCCAAGGAATTATCCAATGCTGTCCCATCATTAAGGAAACCTAAACAAAAAGACAAATAAATCATGACACAAGTTTTTGGGTGATGAGATATGGTCTGATGACTCAACATTAAAACTCATCAGGGCCCCATGATTTTCCTTCTGTCTCTGCTACTAACTAAGCAATACAACTAAAAGCAAGTCAACTTGTTCCCCATGTTTAATGCAAGGCAGGGTGAATATTTCTGCCTCCTGGATGTGCTGTGCAGCTGTGTTGTGATGGAAAAAGCTTCCCTGTGTGTAATGACTCTTAGTTAAACTAGGTAGATGCAACTAGGAAGCATGGTGACAATTTTTAAAACAAATAATAGCTGTTCAGAGGGACAACTTCACAGAAAATCAATGCACAACGTGTCCTGTACAGGCTTTCATATTGCCAAGATTCTTCTCTCTTACACAACTAGTTTTATCTTTAGTTAGAAAACTCCACACCAACAGAGAAATCACAACTTTCTGGTTAAGAATGTTGAGGTAAAGTAGTGAAAAAGGAGATTTGAAATTAGACTCCATGCAGAAACCTCAGAGCTAAGAGGAGGACAAAGGTATCCTGGGGCTTAGTGTCCTAACAAGCTTTGCATCTCTTGATTTAATTTGTATTAACTTTGAAAGACACACCGTAACAGACAAAAGTGCAGGAACAATATAATGTCTGAGGCCATCACCATTCAGGAGGGAAGAAAAAGGTCCAACTAGCCTTAAAATCCAGGGCTCTCTGAATGGCTGATTCTTGTGAGTCACTTAAGAGTAATGTGTCCTGCAGGAATAGCTCAGATAGATAGGGACACACCAGCAAACCATAGAGCACCTTATGGATGATAAAGTATAATCATTCAAGGCTCATTATGAAAGGAACCTGTATGGAAATAATCTCAGTTAAAAGCAGACTAAAAGAACAAAGGAATCAGCAAGTACCCAGAAGGGTCATGTAGGGCACTCTCCCTTGATATGATTAAATAGACGAATAAGTGAATAAGTAATAATCTAATCATAAAAGGGGCCAGGCAAACTCAGCATTAAACTACTAGACTAGGCAAGTTTTTCATTTGTGACCAAATGACCTCATATTTTTTCCATCTGCTTCTATTAAGCAGAGTCGTTTCTTCCATCAGAGCAGTGCTGAGAAATTTCTCCAACTGTTCCAGGGAGAGAGAAGTAAATGGTTCCTTCTGGGGAGGGAGAGCAAGAAATTAATGCCCTGACATGTTCTTTTCTAAAATCAGTGAGAATTTTGCTATTCATTTCAGGAGGCTGTTGGGAAAGGACGGAGCCCTGGGCAGAACAGAGCTGATCTTCCACCATGGAATAGAATAGTCACCTTGCTGGTGTGTCACAGGGAACAGTATCCAAAACTGAGACTGAGGAGTATCTCAGCTGTATGAACAAGAGGATGAGCCATGTCTCAGTGGACAGGGCCAAACATTGGCTCATCTGGAGCCATGTCAACAATGTACCAATCTTAAATCTTTGCTGTAAAGTTGCACTATTCCCTACATGTGTTGGGTTTTATGAGCCTGTTAGCATTGGAGACCTCTGGGCAAGTGGCAGGAGACAGAGCAGGAGGGCACTGTAATGCTGAGAGGGCAGGGAACAGGGAACATTGGAACATTGCAGACCCACTCAGCAACCCCCTGCATGAAACTGGTGTGATTCTGCATCTAACAGCTGTTCCCTCCTTCAGAGCTTTTCATGTGAGACCTCAAAGCATTGAGACACTCTAAGGAACACTCAGTACCCCACAGTACATTTTTAACAGAGCAGCCAAGGTTCAGAACTGACTTACCTAAGAGCACCCAGGAAGTCACAAACCTGGGAATCAAGAACAGGCTCTGATTTTCTGCCTTTCAACACATTCTACCATCCATTAATTTTTTTGATGAGAAATATCCATCCCATTCACATTTCTTTGCCCACTCTGTTTCTGCTGATAGAGGTGAGACTAGGCTTTGGCCCACTGTGTTTGCTTGTGTCCAAACCAGACAGGCTGATGGATCCTCATCCCAAATATTGTGGCACAGCATGGATCACGGAACTTCTGGAAGCCTCCTCCAAGAGCTGTGGTGTTAGAAAGGTGCCTGTGGAAGTGAGGAGATCTGTTGTGATTTCTTGAACCCTTAAAGCTAAGACTAATGACAATCCTAATGCTGCTCCTTGTACTCAAAGCATTCAGAACATGTTGTACTTGGGCAAGAGCAAAAAGGTCATCCCAGGGTATAAATTTTGTTCTATCAAAATATCTGTTGCAGAGACTGTGAATTGGTGGATTTGGTACTGTGCTGCTTGGCAGGAGGAGAGCAATACACAGAGGCAGCTCAGCCTGTCATTTATTTACAGAATAATTGATGGTTATTAACTAGTTAATTAATAAAGATTGGGTGGAGTGATGGGGGAGAGAAACTTGAAATTAAAAAAGTTTGGCAGCAGCAGTAGGTGCTGTAATATAGAGCTTTATAAATGTGTGGAAGAAGAAGAGGAAATTAAGTAAAACTGATCATCAGGGAACAAAGGAGTAAGACAGGAAGGAAAAGGCTTAGCAGGACAGCTCAGTGGTTAAAAAAGGAAACAAGACAATACCCTCTAACCAGCTCCAGCTGGTGAGTAAGATCAGTGCCTTCACCTTGCAGGTTGCAAATGGAATGTGAATTGGGTTTCCCATCCCCAGGGCTAATTCTAGGCAAGCAGATGCTCAGCTGGGTTGGGAGTCAGCATGAACCAATCGACAGAGTGTGGAGGAGAGAATTTTTAGTCTATTCATAACAACTGGACTTTCTGTCCTAGGGTTCTCTCTGTGTCAGGATCACAAAGCATTGCATAAACCAGAGTTGGCTAAGGTTTTTGATAAGGTTTTCCTTTCTTGTTTTAAGGAGTGGGTAAGGGTGATTAGCTCTGTTCCACTGACGAGGAAACCAAGCCATAGAGAAGTCAATATACCTCTACCCACAAATCCCATTGAAAGCATCCCCTGACTGCTGAGAGCCATGCAATGAATTCTGGGAGACCTGCCAAGACAACCAAGTGCCAGGATCAGTGACTCACATTGTCATGAAGGGATGAGAGATGATTTACACCAGTGCAGTTCAAGCAATCAGAGCTGAGTTGGGCTGATGCCATCAATGCAGACTGCACCAATGCACTGTACCCACTGTTCCCCCCAAAAACAGAGGCTGGTGGCAGAAACAGGCATGAAATCAAGCCCAGGCCTTGAAACCATCATCATCTGCTCATAATGACAAAGTGATTGAGCTCTTTGGTGAGATAAATCACTTTTAGGAGGTTGCTATCATTCTCTTGTGACTGTTTGAAGGCTTACATTCTTGTACCACTCTCCCTGCCTCTGTGCCTTCAGTGCAGTTAATATTAAAACCAGTAGTAAATCTTGTGTAAGTGCTGACTGTTGGAGTTAAAGCCTTTCATATTTTTAGCAGGGGGCTCACATAAGCCTTAGCAGAATGCAGATGTCTCATCCTAGGACAGCATCCAGCTCTGGGGTCCCCAGCACAGGAAGGACATCAACCTGTCAGAGTGAGCCCAGAGAAGGGTCATCAAGATAATTAGAGGGATGGAGCACCTCTCCTACAAGGAAAGGCTGAGGGAATTGGGTGTGTTCAGCAAGGAGAAGAGAAGGCTCTGGGGTGACTTAATTGTGGCCTTTCAAAACCTGAAGGGAGCCTACAAGAAAGATGGAGAGAGACTGTTTACAATGCATGTAGTAACAGGGCAAGAGGGAATGGCTTCAAACTGACAAAGAGTAGGTGTAGATTAGATATTAGAAAGAAATTCTTGACTGTGAGGGTGGTGAGGCACTGGCACAGGTTACCCAGAGAAGCTGTGGCTGCTCCCTCCCCAGAAGTGTTTAAAATCAGGTTGGATGGAGGTCTGAGCAACCTGTTCTAGGGAAATGTGTCCCTGCCCATGGCAGAGGGGTTGGAACAAGATGGTCTTTAAGGTCCCTTCCAACCCAAACCATTCCATGATTCTATGACTCTATAATTCTATGATTCTATGAGTCTATGACACGTCATCAGCTGCAGCTGTTTTCTAACAGAAGAAGAGTTTATTTTACTCCACTCCTGCTGCACACAGGCATACACACACATTGAAACATTTTTTCCACCCTACCTACCAACCTCTAAACCATCACCCACTTGTGCCACCTCTTTCTCCCACCTTTGTCCAGATTCTCATCTCCATTTCTTTCCTACCAAGAAGTGGAGCATGTAAGATAAACATTGAAGTGTTTATTTCTGGAAAGAAGGAGCAGTGGGGAAACAACACTTTAAATAAGTGACATATAACTGTCTGAATAGGGAAAGGGGAGAGAGGAACTCTGTCCCTTTGCTCCAATAGTTCCAAAAGCACCTGAGTGATATTTTGACACTCTTTTGAATGGAGTCCATCAGTACAGACTGCAGCAATGTGATGTCCACTGGTGTCCTCCAAAGAAGTTATCTGGTGAAGAAACTGTTTGGATACTGAAAGGGATGCCTGGCAGAGTCTCCTCTAATGCCTCTGAATGAGCAGTTCTACATTCTGAATAGGTGATATGGGCCAAAATGACATGTTCTCCCCAAATAGTGTCACCCATTGCCACTGCTGGAAAGAGATTAGTAAGACTTTATGATATGTTATTTTTTTTATGAGCTTTGTTATGACCTGGTGGGTTCAGAGTTTAGATTATGACACTGCTGATGTTGAAGAATAAATAAATAAATAAGCTTTTATCCAATCTACAGAAAAGTACTATAAAGAGAGACATGAGACTGGTTTGCCTGCTGTAGGGGTACAGGGGGAATTGTGACAAAGAAAGGAAATCAGATGTTTTTCTGGATTTACAGGACAAAAAATCTCCCAGTTATTGGCTTAGATTTCAGCACTGAATATCCAAATTAGATATGGCAGAGCTCTTCCTGGAGAGATGGGTGGTGACACCCTGAGCTGCTGGGGTTGGGAAGCTTCTAAAAGCAAATTGGAAAGTCATTGTTCAGAGATGCTTTCTGCAAGGTAAAACACCTCTACAGGTAGGAAGATCATAGAAGCATAAAATCACAGAATGGCTTAGGTTGGGAGGGACCTCAAGGATCATTTAGTTCCACCCCCCTTCCAAGGGCAGGGACATATTCCACTAGCACAGGTCACTCCAAACCCTATTCAACCTGTCCTGTAATATTTCCAGGGATGGGGCAACCACAGTTTCAGTGGGAAACCTGTGCCAGTGCCTCACCACCCTCACAGTAGAGAATTTCTTCCTATTATATAATCTAAAACTACCTTCCCTCAGTTTAAAGTCATTCCCCCTTGTCCTATTACTGCATGCCCTTGCCAAAAGTCTCTCTACGGATAGACTAGGTCTGGAGATGGAGTAGGTCCTTCCCTGTGATGTCTACATTTCAAGTTCTTCCAACCCTGGATTGTTTAAGGACCTGGGAAGTTTGTTGTGAACTCTCTAGTTCCTAAAATAACATCCCTACATTATAGATGCTTCTTTTGGACAAGATTTTTCTATGATTCTGTCACAGCAAAGGAGCTCATTTTGGTCACTCAGTCAGTATCAAACCTCAGGAAATGGTTTTCCATGTGTTTTCCCTCTGCTTTGTAAATTTTTTGCAAGGGTTTGAAACCAATTAATTAAAATAAGAGTCCCTCGAACAAGCTGTTGAGCAGCTGAGTCTAAAGCAAATCACATTACATTTGGGTTCATTTATTTTCTAGGTAAAATATTTCTTCGAGGGTTTGTTTTCTGGTATATGCATTTTTTTCAGCATAAACTCCAGGGGTTGATTGGTTATTGATTTCCAAGGAACAAGCAATTTCCTGAAATAGCCCCTTGCTCCTCCTAGACCCTTCAGAGGGAAGAAAAGACTAATAAAGGTGATTCTTTGGTGGGAGGTGTTGATATGGATTATAATTGGTCTTCATTACCAGTTCATCGACTGGTTTGTTAAATCATTAATTGCCCTTGGCATTGATCTGGGCCATTAACTAACAAACTTGTCATTAGCTGCTGGAAAATGACCAGCTCTGTTTTTAGGATTGTTGCACTGAGCAATCACTGCTGTAAAGTCCCAAAGGGTGTGAGACAGGACTCTCCAGAGCAGTTTCCTTGGTTCATTGGTGGTGTATGAACGTCAAACCAGGCTGTTTCTTTTCAAGGATCAAAAGCTCTCTAGGATGCTGGAGCATGGTTTTATTTTGTTGTTCCTTCATTAGAATCATGGAATCATTTAGGTTGGAAAATACCTTTAAGATCATCGAGTTCAACCATTAAGCCAGCACTGCCAAGCCCAGCACTAAACAATGTCCTTAACCATCTACAGTTATCTTTTATCTAGATTTATCTTTTAAATCCCTCCAGGGATGGTGATTCAACCACTCCCCCAATAACCTCTTCAATGCTTGATAACCCTTTCTGCAAAGATTTTTTTCCCAGTTATCTAATCTAAACCTCCCCTAGAGCACCTTGAGGCCGTTTCCTCTTGTCCCATCATTTGTTACCTGGGAGAAGAGTCCAACCTCCACCTGACTACAACCTCCTTTCAGGTAGTTGCAGAGAGCCATAAGGTCTCCCCTGAGCCTCCTTTTCTCCAGGCTAAACAAACCCTTAGCTGTTCCTGATAAAACTTACTCTCCAGACCCTTTCCCAGCTCCCTTGCCTTGAATTGCTAAGAAATTCAGCAATTCAAGCTTGTAAGAAAGGAAACTTTCTCTCCCTGGTCCCTTGTTAAAAAATAATGAGCCACTTTGAAATGACATTTCTTGGTTGATAGGATTGAGTTTTTCTGGTTTATACCAGCAGAAGATCTTTGCTTGGAAGCTTATTTTCATGCCTGTATAAAGGTGTGGGACTGAAAACTGTAGAGATTAAAATACACAGTAAAAGCAGAAAGAAGCTGGACTCCATCCATCCTTCCTCAGTAGTGTCTCTTAAATCTCAGATGGCAGTGGAGGAATCTCTCCATCTCACTGAAAAATGTCACCAATAGGGTTTTCAGAACTTTTTTGCCTTGGAGTTTCATAGGTGCAAGCACCAACTTGGTTAGAAATGGAGGAAGGACCACAAAATCCATCAAAGAGCAATGAGATGGAGATTTCCTTTTCTCATGCCTGATCCAAAGAGAAATTTCCTTTTTTTCCTCGTTGGTCCTAACAGGAATCAAGCCAATCCTCTAGAAATGTAACTCCCTGTTTTTCATTCCAAGTTGCCCCGAGCCAGCTTCCCACCATGGCACTTCTCCAGGACACAGAGGAGTTGAACTGTTCTATCTCAGCTTTCCTAAGAAAGCAGATCTTGCTGTAAATAGGTTCTCCCAGAAGGAAAACTTGAATCTTTCCAGCACTGCAAAAACAACTCCCTGTATATTTGGGAAAGCTGATTCTTGGGAAGAAACTACTCAACAAGCAAAATTAAATGGAATTCATGCAAGCTCCAGTATTAAACAAAAGTGTCAGCACAGTTTCATTTTACAAACACGATTGATGGCAGATTCTGTTCCAGCTCAGGATTTGGGAATTCAATTCCACTGTCACATTGGACCCACTGCCTTCTCCCTTCCCTGTCCCCACTCACTTCTTCCCTCTCCAGGAATTCAATCGTGTCAACCTCCTACTGCCAGCAAGGGTGATGTGGAGAGAGAGATTGCATCATTTTTAGAGTTTGTGTCTCCAGGACAAATCGTAATGCTCCAAGTCATGTTATTATGAACTCTGTAATAATAATAGTAACATCAACTAGGAAGGGAAGGAGGACTTCTGTCTGCATGCAGCAGACGCTGCAACACAATTCCTCTCTGCAGAGTGTCATTTGTGCTAATGCATCCCAAAAAAGCTTCATATCCGATTACAGGCTGTGAAGAGAAATGCAGGGAAACTCCCTGGAAGATAACTGCTCGGGGCTGCAGTCTTTCAGAGTCCATCAACCAGGCAATGAGTCGACTCTGAGCACTAGTTCAGCTGGGAGTCCACTGAGAAAGGAAGAAAAGTAGGGTTGATGTTTGGGCAGGTGACATGTTTTTCCTTCGACTTAAAATTCAGTCATTTGTTCATCACTGCACTCCGTTTTCCTCATTTCCTAACCTGCCTTTCTTGAGTGTTTTCAGATGTAACAGCAAAATACCTGGTCCTTTAGTTCACTGAAGATATTCTAGGTGTTTCCAAAGGCTGAGGATAGGGTGAGTGATGGGTAAATACAATGAATGTTGTAGTCAGGTGCAGTATCCTTGGGATTCTAGAGGAAGTTTGTAATTGATTTCTTGCCCCAGTTCTAAGAAAGTTGGATCTTTTTAGATTAGGATGAAATTATCACACAGATCCCACTTGACCAATTTCAATGTCACCAGGGATATCTCAATAATAGAAGCCTCAGCTCACCAGAAAATGCAGCTCAGGACACTTCAAAGGGTCTGGCTCTCAGGAGGAGCTGAGGTGTCTTCCTTCAGAATCAGCCTTGCTATGATTTCTGAAACCAACTCCCCATACTCTTGGAAAAAAGTCACTCCCTGTGGAGGGATTCAATGCTATCAGGAGGGCTCATGGCATTGAGTCCTTAACCTTAACCACATGCTGAGGAGAAAGGAGTCCCACTGATATTTCTCAGTGGACCTATTCTCTGTCTGTTCTCCCAGTCCTTCAAGTGGATTCAACCACATGACTTTGCCCTCCCAGAGATGAATGCTGCCTCCTGATTTTTTTCCTCCTGTTTCTGCCATCAGTCCTGCCAAATCTCCTCTCTCCCACCAGCCAGTCTTTGATTTCCTCTTCTGGAGGCTGTTTTCAACATTTGCCATGACCTGACAGCATAAATGAGTCCCAGGGATCCTCAGGAATCATCCTTTACATAAATGTAGTGTTAGGGGTGTTGACATGGAAGATTCCTTCTTCTTTAACTACCATGTGCCGAAAATATGGTTGACATGGAAGATTCCTTCTTCTTTAGCTACCATGTGCCTAAAATACAGATTTTTTTTCATCTCTGGAGATGGGTCAGTCAGTCCCAGTTTTATCCTAGAGTTTTAAATGTGTCATTCCTTTGTTATTCCTAGACTCTTATGCCAATAGCACAAAGTGTATCTGTTTAACTGCATTTATCTGTATCCATACACAGGTTTGCACAGCCACGAATCCCTGGAGTATTACAGGATCCAGATTTTTCTTAGCTGATAATTTATTGAAGCAGCATCTTAGCATAACACCATGCCTTGTACAGCTATTGGTTCTGGCAGGGTTTGCTTTGGAATAGCTTGGGCTGCTTTCTATTGAACAAGAATGGAATTGACTGCAGGACAGTGGTGTATTTTCCAAGAGCACAGTCTCACACTCCGAGGATCCCAGAGCACTCAATAAAGTAATGAGTTAGGCTGTGGAAGGGAACAGAACTGCCAGCTCAGCTAGGCTTATGCTTTCCACATTTGGGAATTTTGGTTTATTTCATTTTCCTTTCACCTGTCAGCACTAGGCTTCTCTCTGTGCCTTTTTCTGCTGAGGTGCCATGGGAGCATAGCCCTCTTTGACAAGGATTCCCATCAGAGAGGGGCAGGAGGATCCTGTCTCAGCCGTTTTCCCTGCAGGGTGTGCATCAGTTTTCCTCCCTCCCCACTTTTCCTAGTGCTGCAATGCAGTGTCAGCGTTGGTTGCAAGCCCAAGCCCTAGCACAGAGCCTGACTCTGCCACAGTCTCCTGGCTCTGGGGAGCAGCAGGAAAACACTTGGCCCCTCTCTCAGAGTTGCTGCAGTCTGCCTGCATGCTCCAGGAGGGAAAGAAGACCTGGAGCTGCAAGAAGGGTTAAAGGCTCTTTTGCTTCATGTGTCCGTAGTGTCACTGCTGGGCAAGGTGAGAAAGAGCTAAAGTCAAAGCCAGGCTTGCTGGGAGTATCTCCTGTGGAGTTTGTTGGCAAATATCCAAACAGAACTAACCAAAAAACCCCAATTCCTTTGCTGGACTTTCCTTGTAGTCAAAAGGGATCCTGTTTTCCTGGAGGTTCTGAGTGAATCTGGTGCACGGGGCTATGGTCTCACCACCCTGAACTTTTGCACTGAGCCTTGGCCCAAAATCACTTCATTTTGCAAAAATAAATCCAAGCAAGACACTAGGCTAGAATGTCTCTGCAGTGGCAGGCACTGGGCCATGACTCTGAGCTCATCATTGCCTGTGCCACTTGCTTCAGGTTTCCTGGGAATGTTGTGAAAATTCACACACTGTTCCCAGCCCTGGAGACATAACTGAGTGGCTCCAGACTGAGAGAGGCTGTCAGATGAGCAGTCCAGGATCTGAACAGCAGTATGGTGTCCTACACAGTTTGGCATTTAGCAGGCATGGGATCTTACCAGAGATCCTTTCTGAACTTGGGGGCCAGGCTGGAGTCTTAGCTAAAAGCTGTTCCAGGCTCACCAGCTCAGCCCCTCTCTTAGGACCAGCCCCTTACC
Organism: Acanthisitta chloris; assembly: GCF_000695815.1. Taxonomy (NCBI): domain Eukaryota; kingdom Metazoa; phylum Chordata; class Aves; order Passeriformes; family Acanthisittidae; genus Acanthisitta; species Acanthisitta chloris. The sequence goes on along the minus strand of NW_008652099.1, from coordinate 82,833 downwards.
TTGCAACACTGCTGCTCTCCAGGAGACATGGAAGTTTGGAGTCTGGGTGTGACTTGGCACACAAAAACTCTTGAAACATCCATGCTGGGTGAGACCAGTGGTCCACAGAGCTCCAACAGCATAGAATCATGGAATCATTTAGGTTGGAAGAGATTTCTAAGATCATCAACTCCAACCACAACCCAACACAGGCAGGTCTACCTCTAAACCATGTCCCTTAGCAACACATATACATGTTTTTTAAACACTTCCAGGGATGGTGACTTCACCATTTCCCTGGGCAGATGCCTATGAAGAAGTATAAAGCAAAAAAAGAATAAGTATACAATAATCCCATCTTTGATGCACATTCCTTACTTCCAGCAGTCACTGATTTAAGGAGTATTATTTTTTTTCTGATCTGGAACTGTGTCTGAGCAAACATGTTCCATAACCATGGATCGATTGTGGCTCTGTGAATCTATTTAATCCCTCCTGGGACCAACCAGAACATTTAGTCTCCAGGGCTTGCTGTGGGAATGAGTCACAGTGGCTAACTGTTGTGTGCTGTTCAGGATGTCTCTAACCTATCTCCCACCCTCCTCTCCAGTTGTTCTTTTTGGAAGGAGGTTGTAATAATGGCAGATAAATACTTTATGGTCAACCTGATTTCAGTTGGGACTAGGTCATGCCCTCATGGAAGTAAATGATCCAGAGAGAGAACTTCATGACAAACTGTACAAAGTGTTTTGGTTGGCCTATATGGGAGTTGAACTGGGAGCAAAAATTCCATTATTTCATGTAAACATTAAGAAAAAAATGGGAAAAAAAAATCAAAGGTAAAGGAGTTCTGTTGAACTGCTTGTTGCCATGACTACTGTATCATCCAGAGTATCCAGGAGGCACACACAGGATTTCATTCCTTTTCCAACTTTTTCATTCGGTTTGATTTTTTATTATGTTTTTAATGACTAGAGGTCAACTGGAGGAAGGGAGGACACTCATTGTTCTTCCCAATGCCTGAAGCACAAAAATGCTTTGAGGCTGATGATAATTGTCTGTTGTCATCTGTGAGGTCTCCCAGATCTTCTTGTTTGTGAGACAAATAACTCTTTAGAGCCTCTATGGAGGAACACCTATCCATTATCAATGACTTTGGAGGGTCCTAGGGGTGTTCATGGCATTGCATCTTGAGCCAGGTGGGATCAGCATGGATAACCTCCTTTCTCATGCTCTCTAAGTGGGCAACTGTCCTGAATCAAGTGGTATTTTGGGAAGAGAGTGTAGAATTAGATAGAAAAATATCCCTCTTCCACTCTAAACACTAGAGCTTTTTCAAATAGCCTCCTTGAAAGCTGACAGAGGATGATAAACTGAGGACAAGAACCTCAGTTCTGGCATCTCATCTTTCCATTCAATACTTTTTACAGATTTTTTGAGTGCCAGTGGTTTGGAGACACCAGAGCCATGAAGAGTTCAGGAAGGCTACTCAGCAATGTTGCTCTTTGCTGTTAATTTTCCAACACTAATCCAAGTTTATGTTGAAATAATTGATCAGTGATGAAACCTCTTCTCTGGGGAGGCTCTGCAATATTACACAATAATACAATCCTTTCAAATTATGAGAACAATGTCTCACTAATCTGATTGTTATTGGCCAAGCCAAATAATAGAAAAAGTGTGATTACAGTAGAATTATATTGCAATTAAAATGTAATTACACTGTGGGTTGGTTTGGGGTTTTTTTTTTTTTTTTTGCTCAATCAATAATTATTTCTGTTGATATAATAAGAACATTAACTGCATGAGTGAATGGTTTGTGTTAGCTCTCTGGTGTCTCTGTGCTACCTGAGTTGAATATACAGCATTGCAGTGACATTTCCAGTGTTTATTCTCAGCCACACCATGAGCCATTCAAGTCACTCATTCTCCAAGACATGAGGGGGTGTGTGCATGTGTGTGTGCACATATGTAAAACACTAACACATGCAATATTGTGCATGTGTGTGTGCACATATGTAAAGCACCAACACATGCAATAGGTCCTAGAATTACCAATTATCTTATTTCATTACTATAAAATTATATTGCAATACTAATAGATGCTGTAATGGAGTATAATTATATTACATTTGTATTTGTGGTATTACAATGTGTCAGAGAACACACTTATAATTACAGTGCAATTGCTCTTTAATGAGAGTGGAATTACAGTCACCATATTATGAGATATGACAGTGTTATCTTTATATATTATTTATGTTAAAGTACATCTTAGAGGGCCTTTTAATCACTATCTGCTTAAGAAGTCAGTGATCTTCCACTGGTAGCAGGAGTGAGCTCTAATGAAGGTCTCTGGCTGAACAACAAACTTTTCTGGCACTTGGTCCTGGTGTGGGGTCTGGATCCCTATTTTGAGGTCCAATTTCTGATTTCCCATAAACTGTCTTCACTGAGCACTGCTGTGAATTAATTTGTCCATGGAAACTTATCCCTCCTCCCAAATACATGGGCACAGTAGTGGGTCACAAATGTGCTCATCAAAGCTTCTCTGCTGGTGTAGGGCTAACTAAAACTCTTTGAAAAATAGCAGCTTGTCTAAAATCCTGCCCTGCTGCAGGTGCCTCTGTCCTTCCATGGACAGCTCAAGGAGCCTTGAGTGGACAGCTCTGATCACATCTTTGTCTCTTAGCCATCCCAGGATTGTTCAAGCTAATTTTTTCTGAGTATCTAGTGGAAGACATCCCTGCCCATGGCAGAGGGTTGGAACGAGATGGTCTTTAAGGTCCCTTCCAACCCAAACCATTCTGTGATTCTATGATCTTCCAGATGGTCCTGTCTATATCTGAAACATCAAACCCCAGTGGTTAAGACATTATGTCACCAGACTGAAAATCTTTCTCAAAAAATCTTCTTGAAAATTTTTCTCAAGTCTTGGGCCACTTGGACACTTGTCCTTAAAAGCTCCAGATAAAGTGCACAGTATCTCTCTACATTATAGTTCAACCCACTAGTTATAGTGGCACAACCTACTTGATCTTCTCTTAGTGGCTTTGAGGTCTTCCTGCATCCTCCCCTGGTTGTTCCTTAGCCTGGAGAAGACTGCAGATGAGGTGAGGATGTTGAGCAGAGAGGTAGGGATGCAACCACACATCTCCTTCACCACCACTGCTGCTGCTGTGGTGATCACTGACAGGGAGAAGGTCATGATTTGTTGCAGACTCACCTCCCAGAGCCAAAACAGAGGACTCTCCTAATGAATATCCATTGCCATTACTGTTTATTTGCTGAATTAAAACCTCAGTTTCTTGAGGGATATATGTACTCTTACAGCTTGGTCTGCCAAGGGCGGAAACAAACAACCTGAACAAACATTTACTTTCTGCAGTATTTATGATTCACCAAAACAATTGCTCTTGGCAATTTTGCAAAGCAGGAACTTTATTTCAGTAAAAATTAGTTGGACAAATATACTGTGATGTAGGCTCAGGCAAGAATGTGTCTGAGTGTGTGGGTTTCTCCCAGGATATTCAAGGAGCTCCAAGCAGAGGAGGATGAATCAGGATGAATGAGCCAGAGAAAAATCAAGAAGATGCATAAAAGAGGTCTTTACAGCTGCATGAAAACAATATGTAGGCATTCAGCTCAGGAATAAAGAGATGGATTCCTGGTCCCACTGACGTCAGTGAGGCTTCTTGGACTCAGTGAATAACTTTGGATCTATAATCAAAGACGGATGGTCCTTATTTCCAAAGAAAATGGCTCCAAACTATACAAGTAGGTCCTCACACTGCTTAAGCTCAGTCTCCACTGATTACCAGAGGCCTCCTGAGACATGATGGCCAAAAGATATTAACTCTGGATTTGCTGAGTGTCTTCTCTTCCTCTTTTCTCATTCTGCATCCATGGTTTTGCCAGTGACAGAGCTTTAAAATTCAAGTCTTTTTTTCCCTCTTATCTTCCTTGATTTTAACCAGCTTTTAGAGATTTTTGGATTCGCACAGAAAATCATCATTATTTGAGTCACTCGTAAAGTGGATAAGGTGCCACAAATTATACATCAGGGGATCAGCTGTTCCCATGGGCATTGAGAGATGGAAAAGATAAGAAAAGGAGCCTTCTGCCAGGGGCAGACTGAGTTGGTGAGGTGAGATCTCTATCCTGTCCTAAATGTTCTGAGGAATTCAGAGGTGTGGGGTGTGTTCAGGGTGATGTGCATAGCTAAACTCAAGCTGAGAACACAACGTAGAGAAATGAGTTTCCTGTGATGGGTGGGAGAGTTGATGTCTGTAGTTATATTTCAAGCATAGCTGATCTTCACCTTCTAAAAGTCCCATTTTCCATTCATCCACCTCTCCACAGTGATGCTAAATGCCTTCAGCCAGAGAGCTGGGGCACTTTTCCCATTTGTTTTTCTGGACTCTCATTTCATTCAGCTCCTTCCTGAGCCTGTGAAGTGAGGCAGCATTTCTGCCTCGTTGGGTTTTAATTGGTATTAGTTTCCAATCGATCACATCTCCTAAATCATAATCTCAAGAGGTGCTGATGCTGTTTAACATCACTTTGTGTGTCCTTACCCTTACTGGTAACTCATGAAGGTGGATAAGATTCACCCTGCAGAGGGGTTGTGAGTAGAGCTGACCAGTCATTCCAGTTTCCACGAGACAGAGATTGGCTTTGGATCATTTTGGTGGGAATGAAACCAACATTACTACCACTGAAAATGGTTATATGAACTCCCCATCCCTGGAAGTGCTCAAGGCCAGGCTGGATGTGGCCTTACTGGTAACTCATGAAGGTGGATAAGATTCACCCTGCAGAGGGGTTGTGAGTAGAGCTGACCAGTCATTCCAGTTTCCACGAGACAGAGATTGGCTTTGGATCATTTTGGTGGGAATGAAACCAACATTACTACCACTGAAAATGGTTATATGAACTCCCCATCCCTGGAAGTGCTCAAGGCCAGGCTGGATGTGGCTTTGAGCAGTCTGGTTTAGTGGAAGGGGTCCCCTGGCCGGGGGAACCAGATGGTCTTTAAGGTCCCTTCCAGCTCAAACCATTTTATGCATCTAGAAAAATAAACTCATGAAAAATATGGATGCTGCAATGATCCAGTGACCCTCATATTCCTGCTCTTCATTCTTGGTCAGTGGTAGAATCATTGCTGAGATTTTTTACAAGGTTTCCAGGGTCTGTGGTTGACCCTCCAAGTTGGTCTTTCTCTTAAGCAGGATGTGCTTGGGAAAGCTTCTCGTAGAACGGAATTCAATCAAAGTTTGCAAGACCAAAGACATTTCCACAGGGGTCACATAACTGTATTTTCTCACTGCAGCTTTGTTCTGCTGTAAAATTTGCTGCTGACTTGTACTTTTATTACCTGAGTTATACAATATACTTCAAGCTCCCCAGGATGGCAAGGGCTGTAGAACACCAATGTAGCAGTATTAGCTGTTTGCCACAGCCCATGTCCAGGATTGCTGTGCTTTCCCTGAGGCAGGTGGAACGCCAAGGAAACAAATCAGAATTTCACTCAGTGCTGTTAAGAGTGAGTGGGCAGACAGGACCATTTTCACCAGGGTCCCTCTGACTGGCATGGACCTGAAACAGCACCATATCTGCTCAAAATAGCATGCCACAGGCAGAGACATTTTGTTTTTGCTAAAAGCAAACAGAGTTGCTAAGAAACGAATATTGCAGAGATGGAAATCCACAAAAGGTTTGACAGTTGCCGAACGGTTCATGCTGGATGGAGAGGCTTGGCAAACATGGCCATACAGATAGCCCAGGAGAGCCAGACAATTCCATGGCACTTCCAGAAAGAAAGTCATGATTTGTTCCTTATATCTTGTTTCCATCTTGCATATTGCTGGTGAGGACTGAAAAAAACCAGAGGGACAGGCCCTGTGATTACAGAATCCTATAATTTTTTTGTGTTGGGAGACACCTTCAAGATCATCTAGATCCAACCCCTCTGCCATGGGCAGGGACACCTTCCACTAGCCTCAGTTGCTCCAAGCCCCATCCAACCTGGCCTTGAATACTTCCAAGGATGGGCCATCCACAGGGTTTCTGGGCAGCCTGTGGCAGTGCCTCACCACCCTCAGAGGAAAGAATTTCTTCCTAACATCCAATTTGAATCTGTCCTCTTTCAGTTTAAAACCATTGTCCCTTGACTTGTTACTCTCTGTCTTCTTTTTATAAGCTCTCTGCAGGTACTGGAAGGCTGTAATGAGGTCTCCCCAGAACTTTCTCTTCTCCAAGCTGAACAACCCCAGTTCTCTAAGCCTGTTTTCATAAGAGAGGTGCTCCATCCCTCTGATCATGTTCATGTCCCTTCATGAAGCTCTGTGTGTGCCTCCAGCAGGGACAACTATTCTTTAGACTCTGTTCATGGTGCCCCATAATGATGTGGGTCAGTGATCATGTTGGTACAGCTTTCCCAGGGTGTAGGAACACCTCTTTAAGTGACTGTGGAGCCTCTGGAGACCGTGATCATCAGAGACTACACAGGAATCAGGTTTTACTTGCAGTATTTCCCACATGAGGCTGTCAAATTTAGCAACTTCCATTTCCTATGCTAAAGAAGAGATCTTACATAACTTTCTTATCAGACAATAAATGACAGATACACTGTACCCTAAAAGTGATGTTCATCATATTGGTGAGTGTGTGCATGGGGTTTCTCCTTGAATAATGTTTGGAGAGCAATATGGATGGAAAGGATTGCTGAAATATAAGACATTCAAGGGATTGCTGTCCCCTACTGGGGCACAGTGTGTAGCATAGAGGAACCAGACATAATCACTACCTGTACCAGCAAAAGAGCCATCCCTGTGCATTGCTGCTATTGTTAGGTATGTTCTTCAGGAAGCTGAGATTGGGAGGGAAAAAATATGAACAATTAAAATAGAAGATGGAAGCAAAGAAAACTGAAGCTGAGCCAATCTGGTTAATAATCGAGTTCTGGGGCACAGTGTGTAGCATAGAGGAACCAGACATAATCACTACCTGTACCAGCAAAAGAGCCATCCCTGTGCATTGCTGCTATTGTTAGGTATGTTCTTCAGGAAGCTGAGATTGGGAGGGAAAAAATATGAACAATTAAAATAGAAGATGGAAGCAAAGAAAACTGAAGCTGAGCCAATCTGGTTAATAATCGAGTTTAGGAATATAGCCAGGTCATGTAGGAAGAAAAGAGACAAAGATGTAGGAAGAAAATTAGAGAGACAAAGGCATAATTTGAATTAAATCTGGCCACTTGTGTCAGGGATAGCAAAAAGTGTTTCTATAAATACATCAATAGCAAAAGGAAGGGCAAGGAAAACCTTCATTCCTTGTTGGACATGGGAGGGAACAGAGTGACCCAAGATGAGGAAAAGGCTGATACCTTCTTTGCCTCAGTTTTTTATAGTAGGACAGGTTGTCCTCAGGACAACTGGACTCCAGAGCTGATAGACAGAGATAGGAAGCCAAATAGCCTCCCTGAAATCCGAGAGGATTTAGAGGGTTGGTCTCTTCTCCCAGGCAGCTGGCAATAGGACAAGAGGGCACAGACTCAAGCTCTGCCAGGGGAGGGTTAGGTTGGATATTAGGAAGAGATTTTTTACAGAGAGAGTGATCAGGCATTGGAATGTGCTGCCCAGGGAGGTGGTGGATTCACCATCCCTGGAGGTTTTCAAGGTGAGACTGGATATGGCACTTAGTGCCATGGGCTAGTGACCATGGTAGGGTTGGACTCGATGATCTTTGAGGTCTTTTCCAGCCTGGTTGATTCTATGATTCTATGAATAAAGGATGCCAGGAGTTGGTGTTAATTTGTGTCTGATTTAAAGTGCTTGGTGGGTGGAGAGAGAACAGCCCACAAGAAGCAGCTGGGCTCCTTTTCCATCCCCCAACCCTGCTGGTGGAGTGCTGTGGTGGGGGAAAGAGGAGCACACAATCAGGCGATTCATCCCCACGCTGTCGCACTCTGCAAAGGCAAAGGAGAACGAGGGAAGGAGGGAGAGGGAGAGAGAAAAAGGAGTGATCCTGTTCTCATGAAAAGCATAGGCAGCAAACATTATCCTTCTGCTTGACTAACCAGGATCAACCCATCCTATCCATGTTTACCAGCTTTTTGTGAGATTCTAATGGGCAGTGCTGCTGAAAAGGGATGGATTAATGCTTTTCCTCATCTGGCTGGTTGGGTCAGGCATGCTGAGTGATGAGGAGACTGCTCTAATCTGCTGTGGTGGAGCTGGTAGGGCTCATTGTCTTCTCTCACTGAGTGATGAGGAGACTGCTCTAATCTACTGTGGTGGAGCTGGTAGGGCTCACTGTCTTCTCTCCAGGCCAAAGTTGATAATTTATGTGCAGAGATGGGTAAGATAGGCAAGTTCCCCCATTGCCATGGCTCCAATGCAAAGGTCTACCTGAGCTAACAGGGATGGCACCTGGATTTGCTCCCTATGGGGAGATCAGAGAGGTGGGACAATGCAAAGGTCTACCTGAGCTAACAGAGGTGGCACCTGGATTTGCTCCCTATAGAGAGATCAGAGAGGTGGGGCTGTCCAGAGAGGTTGTAAACTCCCCATCCCTGTAGGAGTTCAAGACCAAGATGGGGATCTCAGTAACCTGGTTTAGTGGAAGGACCAAGGGCAGGGGGTTAGAACTAGGTGGTGTTTAAGGTCCCTTCCAACCCAAAGCATTCTATGATTCTATCATTCTTTGATGTCTATCACCCCTCAGTTCTTCCAGTGAAACCTGAGAGAACACCTCCCCCTTGCTGCTCATGTCCATTCACTCCCTCTGAGACTACACCTATCCTTGTAAATAAATGAGGGTTTAAACACAGGCACGAGTGTGGTCCCGTGACCATCCAGACCATTTAATTACTCTCATGCTCCCTGGTGTAAATTTGGCACAAGACAGTGCCAGGACACAGTGTGGCAGATGGTTGAGCCAAGGGACTCTCTCCCACAGGTCTGTGGGATGAGGCCAACCCCTTTCTGAGAGGAGAAGGGTTGAGGTGTGTGGCACAAGCTATGCCATGCCTGGCCTCAGAGCCAAAGAACAGCCCCTGCTCCCTTTCCTTCAGTTGTAAGAGAGTAGCCTGTGGAGACAGACAGCAAAAGGGCAAATTAGCATTTATTTGGCATGTGAATTTCTGTTCTTCAGGAACAAAAGGAGGGCCATCTGCTCATTGTGTCTGGCACAAGGTGGGGGGCTTTCATTTCCAACCAACCTGTGCTGGATTGCAGCCTGCCACTCGATTTGGAGATGCCTCAGGCTCTCCAGGTGTTGTCCTGGGAGACTGAGGACTTCCACTGTGCCCCTCTGTGCTGGGTCAGCCTACCCTCTGGGCAAAAAAAGGCAATGATCCTCATCTCCTGTATTTCCTAGCTTATTGAGATAGGTTCCTGGGCTGCACAGGTGGGTTTGTCATTGCAAGACTGCTCAGGAACACCTTGGTCTGTGCATGGTGTTATCTTATAGTCAGGTTTCCTTAAACAGTGCTGGGGTGGAAACAGGAGGAACAGTCTCAAAATCTTTCACTGGAAGGAATGGGAAGCAGAAGAATTTCCAGCACATGGCTTTGTAGCTGAATTTCCCTCCAAGGGCTTCCTTAGTAACCTAAATCTCAGCCCTGATGCCTGTAGACCTCCAGCTTCCCTCCAGCTCTTCAGTCCTGTCTGCCTGTCCTCTGAGCCAGAAGTAAACTCACACAAATGAAGGAGCATGCAAAAATCACAGATTCTGCTGTCATCCCTGTGATAAAGCATCACCCAAGCTCTTCTCAGAATAAATATAAACCATTCTCCTTCAGTCCTTCATCTTCATCGAGGCTGCACACAGACAGCTAACTAACCCCAGCCTCAAACCAGCACATTCTCAGTGCTGCACAAATCACTCCACAACGTCCTCCATCATCTCCTGTGACTGAACAAAGCTAAAGAAAGTGAGAAGAGAGGAGTGCTTTGCCTCCCAATAACCCCCTGCTTGCCCCTCACCAGTAAGCCACCTTCCTCCCGTGTCACATTGCTCAAGGGTTCCTGGAGAGAAGACTGAAGAGGGGAAAAGCATACATCTGTCTCAGTTATGCAAATCCTGAACTGCTTGTCATGAGACTGATAGATGAGATGCAAGGAATAATGTGGCTTTTTAGTGCCTGTGCTATGATTGCATCCCTCTGCCAGCCTCTCCACGCTCAAGCATCTCAGCATTTGTTACAGGGGAGCCTAGAAGGCAGTTTCTGGCCTGAGGAGTCTGCAAGGAAAAGGGAGATCTCCAGGGAGCAGAACAGGCAGGAACTTTTGCTGTCCAGCATGGGCATGTCACTGCATGGCTATGGGCATGACATCCCAAAGTGGTTTAGGTCAGGGCAGATAACCAACTAGATGATCTTTGAAGGTCCCTCCCTACCCAAACCATTCTGTGGTTCTGTGAACTGCTCTCCCAAGCAGTGCAATGACACTTTGCAGGACACAGCATAATGAACAGAAGGACAACCCATTTTGGTAGAGGAGTTTAGCCACATGGATGTGTCTTGTGACTCTCTGTTTAGTTTCAGGCTCTGGACATGGTTTGTTTGGCAATATGGGCATATGCCTTGTTGGCTTAGGGATGGTTACTAATACCCCTGCACCTCTCTATGGTAAAAGCAAGAACTAAATGTGAAAGGAACAAAGGTCATAGAATCATAGGATGGACTGGTTTGGAGGGGAACTTTAAAGATAATCTATTCCACTCCCCTGCTTCCATGGGAGGGGTCATAATGGGGCTTGATTTGAAAGGAACCTTGAAGATTATCTAGTTCCAACCCCTCCCCATGGGCAGGGACATTTTCTGCTACACCAGATTGCTCAAAGACCCATCCAACCTGGCCTTGAATACTTCCAGGGATGGGACAGCCGAAACATTTCTGAGCAACCTGTTCCAGTGTACCACCAGCTCCATAATGAAAAATGTCTTCCTTTTATCCAGCCTATACCTCCCCTCCTGCAGTTTAAAACCATTATCCCTTGTGCTATCACTACAGGCCTTGGTAAATAACCTCTTTCTCTCTTTCTTACAAGAATTCTGCATGTATTGAAAGGCTGCAATAAGGTCTCTCCATGTCTTCTCCATGCTGAATAACCCCAGATCTCTGAGCCTGTCTCCATAGCAGAGATGCTCCAGCTCTCTGATCATTTTCCTGGCCATCCTCTGGATCCACTCCAACAGACCCATGTCTTTCTTGTGCTGGGTGTCCAGAACTGGGCATAGTGCTGCAGCACTCACCAGAGTGCAACAGAGGGGCAGAATCACCTTCCTCAACCTGCTGCCCACTCTTCTTTTGATGCATCCCAGGATGTAGTTGGTTTTCCAGGCTGCATTCACACATTGCCAGCTCATGTTCAAACTCTCATTCACCAATATCCTCAAGTCCTTCTCCTCAGGGCTACTCTTCATCCATCATCCCCCAGTCTGTATCGATTTTGGGGACTGTCCTGCCCCAGAGCCATCCATGTCCATCTTGATGAACAATGAAAAGCTGAAGGAAAGGCAAAGGATAGACACTCCAAGACTCTCAGTTGCATACAGACCATCAAGCTCAATAGCAATGGACAGGCTTGTCCTCCACAGATTCTCTAATCCATTTTGTCACTCTTTTACACCTTTAGCCTCCACAACATCCTGTGGCAATGAGGTCCCCAATTGAATTATGAGCTATGTGAAAAACTACTTCCTTTTGTTTGTGTTCAGCCTTTGGGGTCAGTGAGGATGGCTCTCTGAGTCATGAGGCTTAATTCACTGCTGCTCCCTATGTCCCTCAAGGACCTTGGAGAGAAGGTGCTGCAGAAATGCACGTATTTATCATTCTTTTGCTTTGTAAGTTCAGGTTGCAAACTTTTGCTGCTTCAAGGTCATGGCTGGATCCAACACCATGGAAAGAAACTTGGGGCTTTAAAAGGGACTTGCTATGTCTGTTTCTCTCCACTGTCAGGGGCTGTGCTTAACTTAATGGAAAGGTTCCACACTCTGCTCAAGCTCAGATATTTCTACTCTCTCCATACCACTGGGAAGTTCCCATTTACCCACATCAGTGTGGTATCAGGAGACTCCAAAGCCTCTCATTTCAGACTGTGCAGAAGCAGATGGAATCTTGCCTATAGCTAGAGCAGTCCTGGAGCTCAAGTTCTCCTGTGGTCCTCACTCTAAGGACAGTGAAAGTAAAACCAGGAGTGGTCACAGTTCTGGTTTTACTAAAAGGACCTATATTTTAGGTGTTTATTGTAGCCATAGGCTGAATCTCCATCTTCCTCCTGCTGGAAAATTGCAAATCTGAGCAATAGGATCTTCTGGTCCTTCTGTGAGCAATTTAATGACGTCCTCACTGGGCACTGGAAAATGAATGCCTAAAATTATGAGCTGAAATCCTGTTGTCAGAAGGGAAAATGTTCCCAATCCAGTTTTAACTTTGCTGAGATGGCAACATTCAAAAACTGAGCATGGTGCACCTTCAGAGCTGCTGTAAATTTGGACCCTGATGTAGTTTCTCCTTCTTTTCCCAGCTGCTGCCTAGGAAATCTATCCCCGTCACTGGGGTAGTGTCAACACAGTTTGTCTGATGGGGAGACTGAGGTACAGTCACTGAGGGAGAGCACAAAGCCATGGAAGGAGTCAGAAGAAGAGCACACATTAAAACTTCCATACTCATAGGGCTGATGAAAGGCTCCTAGTTGTGGTCATCCCCTGCTGCTGATTATACCCAGATGTGTAAGGAGCTGGAAGACATCAAAGTGGAAATCTACTTTCCTGGTGTTGAGAAAAGCACTAGAATATGAGTTCATGCAGATTGTAGACTGGAGCTGGTTGCAAAAACAGCTACTTGATTGTTCATCCCCTTTTCTTTCCTTTGGCCAGTCCAGCTGCAAGCTGCCATGGGAGAGTTAAAGGGACAAATCCCAGGGTTGTAAACAGATGGGACAGGAGCAGAGCCTCAGGAGTCTTGGCCAAGGCACCTGCTTTTCCTTTATCCTCTGTAGTCATCTCTGCACCAGTGACTCCAAAGAGCCATAATACAGAATCATCAAATCATCAAGGGTTTGAGTTGTAAGAGACCTTCAAGATCATCTAGTTCCAACCCCCAGCCATGGGCATGGACACCTTCCACTAGACCAGGTTGCTCAGAGTTCCATCCAGCCTAGTCTTGAACACTTCCAGGCATGGGGCATCCACTACTTCTCTGGGCAACCTGTGCCAGAGCCTCAACACCCTCACAGGAAAGAATTCCTTCCTAAAATATGGCCTGAAATACTCTCATCACTGCCTATACATCTCAGGACACTTCCTGACAAGGTTTTGGCCCCAGCCAAGAAGGACCATCCCAGATCATACCTGGGCACAGCTCAGGAGAGAGCATTAAACACTGTGAAAGGCTGTTTTGCCTGTTTTGTTTGGGGATAGGCAATTCAGGCACAGGGACATGAGCTATGTCAAGGCTCTTGTCCTCAGGGGCCAGAAAACAAGCCCTGATGTATATGATTTCTGTGGGATGCATAAGTGAGCAGTGTCAGGACATGCACTGAACTCTGGCTTGTGCTTGTGCAATCCCTTGAATTGCCAACTGGCTTTGCCAACCATTGCTCTGCCCACGTGCCCATGCAACTCTGAACTTCATCATGCACCCACAGCCCCTCCCTAAACATCCCCTCTCCCTGGGGGCTCCCACTTAGCTCCCCAGCTAATGCCAGTGCTTTTAACCTCCAGCTGAATTCCAATCAATCACATCTCGGTCCCCAGCTCGAATGACTGGTGATGGAAGTGGTCCTGCCTGCTTTGTGCCACTCATTAGGGTGACCTTGCCCTCAGAGGCCCTGTTGTGTAACCCTCACACCCAGGAGCAGGGTGGGAACGTAGGGAAAACATCCCCAAAGGGTTTGCTGTGAGCACTAACAGGTAGGAATAAGGCAACAGGGAAAATGGGATTTTTCTAGGATTTTCTGCTGTAGAATCCAGGATATTTCTGGCCATGTACATTGTTCCTTGGGTGGTACCAGTGATAGGGATGGATAGGAGCTAGGGCAGGCAGAGGGTTATGCTGACATGGAGGGAAGGTTGATCATACCAGGAGCAGAAGATGTATTCACCTGGGGGAGAGGAAATGCCTTGGAACAGTGTGGAGCAATGACCCACCTAAACCTACACCAGACTGTGAGTAATCCAACTCTTAACTGGGATATAAGTCTTCTTTCATAAACTGAGGCAAAGTAAGATGTAACATTATGACTTCTGTCAACTGCCTTCTGCCAAGAACCCCTGAAGCTCCTTAACTCTAACCCATCCCTATGTGATGCAGTCCTTGAGAAACTCCTAGTCCTGTTACAGCTCTCAACAGGCCATGCCAGAAACATTGTACTCATGTAGAGGAAAGCTGAGGACAAACACAGCTGCAGATTAGGATGAGATGATGCTTAAAAGGCACCAAGTGCACAGGCAACATCTGTCTGAGAGTAAGTTGGACCCAACAGAAGGTGCTGCAGAGCCCTGAGCCCCCTTTCCTCAGGCAGCCACATCTGGGACCAGATGGAGCACATCTGGCCCTCCTTGTCTGCCAGGCTTTTCTCTACAGAAGTTTTACTGGATCCTAGATGTTAAGGTCCAGTCCTTCTGTTCAGCTGTCTCACTGAAACAATCATCCAGAGGCAGGAATGGAGCCTGACCTGCTAAACCCTGGGAATTTTAGCTATGAGCCCATCTACAATTAGCATGATCTGGAGCAGAGACCTTAGTCTTTAAATTAATCTCATTTTGAAATCCTAGTTGGAAATGAATCACCATCCTCAGCACTTTGCTGATGCTCTTCAGATCACAGAGCACTAGAGAAGAGCAGAGGATGCTTCTTTCATCCATCTTTTCAAGTGGGAAGGCTGAAGCATGGAATGGCAGAGATGCTAAACTCAGAGTGTGCACAAATCCTGGTGCCAGAATTAAAATCCAGCTCTTGGCTCTCCCTGAGAGTGTCTCCCCATCTGGCCAGTGCTGAAGGTCATCACAGATGGGATGGTTCAACCAAAGCTCAGGGGCTTTGGAGTTTCCTCATTGTGGTTGAAAGCCTTTTGGGGCATCCCATTATAACCCATTTCTATACATCAACCCTCAGCTCTCCCTTTCCCTTAATCCCTTCTCCCAGGCTTTGAAAATTGAAATAGGAGTGGGATCCTGACCCACAAGCCAATCCCCATCACAGGATCAAATATTTCACACTCTATTCATGCTGTTCCTGCAGGCAGATGCATGTCTGCTGGAGCCTATACCTAAAGCAGGTGCCTTTCCAGCTTAGAGCTGAAAGAAATTTGGGATGAAGGATGCTACTGTGTATATATATCATTTATAAATACTGCAGGCAGGTGAGATTCAGGATTTCTCTGCACTCAGAAGACTCAGATAGAGGCAGGAGAATACCAGTACATCAGTCTCAACAGTGCTGGAGCAAATATTCCAGTACATGAGGAGTACTTGCAGAGAAATGTTTTGGGCAAATGACTCATAGGATCATAGAATGGTTTGGGTTGGAAGGGACCTTAAGGATCATCTAATGCCACCCTGCTGCCATGGGCAGGAACATCTTCCACTAGACCAACTTGCTCAAAGCCCTGTCCAGCCTGGCCTTGAACACTTCCAGGGGTGGAAAGTGGATCGTAAAGGATAATTCTAAGGAAAGCTCTGATTTTGAGCACTGATTTTATGGAAAAGATGGTTCTCCAGGGCTAACTCCTCTCCCTGTAGACCAGCAGAGCCACTGCAGCCAAACAACACACAGGTCTGAGCCCTTCTTGTCTCATCTGTGTCTGTCAGTTCACAGATGGCACCGTGTTTTTCCAGCCATTTCCACTCTGCTTTGCTCACTCACAGCAAGAAAATTTCCAAGCAGTTGCAGCATTCTTTTTTTTCCTGCTTAAAGTTCCTTGTGAATAAGGACAGAGCATACTCCTTTCCTGTGTTTTCTCAGAGTGGCAAGGGACTGAGTTTTTCAGGGCCAGGTGGTTTTCTGCCTCTGGCAAAAGGGATATTTTGTTTGATATCTGGGGACCTTCTTACAGGGAAATGGGAAGCCCCAGGAAAGGAGGATTAGCTTGATGAGAGTGGCTTTCACCCTGCTGTGATGTCAGCTATGTACCAAGGTCAGGAGAAGGAAAAGCAGAGGGAGGTAAATCTTGGACAGTGTCACATCCAAGCTGGTGGGCAGAGAGAGGGGAGTTGGCACATGGCTGAGCTAGTGGGGATGGATCAGGGAGAGGGTGTTTGGAATGGTCCTACAGGCAGCAGTGGGGAAGGATGATGGCCTTTCTGCAGTCATTTGGATATTTTTTCCCTTTTTTTTTTTTCCCATGGAATGTTTGTGTGTGTGTTTGTGTGTATGTCTAAGAGTGCCCTCCATTGGCCACATCCAGGCTGCTGCACCACGAGTGTCACCAGCACAGCTGAGGAAGGTGGTGGATGCTCAACCCAGGACCTTGCCCTTCTCACGTGGGAGGACTGTGCAATGCACAGGCTCTGCAAAGCAGGGCACATTGCAGCACTGTCAGCATCTCACAGACTCCTCCTGCTCAGGCAGAGCTGAAATCCCTGTGCTGGGCACAGCTGCAAAGCTGGACATAGCAATCTGGAGATGTCCATCTGGAAGGTCTTGGTGGGATGGAGTGAATCAGCATATGGGGCTATTGACATCCCATCCCATATAAGTCAGGGGATGTCCTGATATCTCCCTGCTCACACACATCCCAGGCTTCCTGCATCCCCAGGATGGGTGTGGGATGTGCTTGGGCCATACAAATTTGTACTGAATTCAAGCAGGGACATAAGGGTGCCAAAAAACTCCAGCTTCAGACCTGGATCATCTTGATTTATCATCTCTGAGAGAATATAGAGTCCACCACCAAACAACTCACCATGGTGGTGTTTGGTCAAAGGTTGGACTTGATGATCTTAGAGGTTTTATCCAACCTTAATGATTCCATGGCTTGCAGGCTCCAGAATGCACTGGGACCAGTGAAAATTGGATGCCTAGGATTTAAGCTGTGAAGGTCTGGCTCAGGTTGGGTTTCTCATCTCTGTCTGTTCCAGTGTGTGCCAGAGTGGGACAGCAAATACTCAGCAAGGAGGTAGAAAAGATTATCAGGGCATTGTGCAGTGCTGTGAGGGTGCAGGAGCTGTGCTGGTGGTTCACTTGTCTTCAAAATCTCCATCATCTCTAAAACCTGTACAAGGTAACCAAGGCAGAAGGACCTTTTAGACCAAACTTGTCAGCCTCTTTCCTTGACTTGTTTGGGATGAAAAACTGCCTCTTCCAGGCACACACACAAAGACAACAATATTTTTGACCTTTGCTTTGTCCTTGAGAAATGGAGGCAAAGGACAATCCAAGGTGCTCCACAGTCACCTGGTGTCCCCAGGCTTTACTCTGCCAGTCCCATCTCCCAGGCCCAGGACTGGAAGGAAAGGGCAGTAGAGGTGACATTTACTCCAAGTCAGAGCCAAAGGATGGGACCAGGCATGGATGTCTTCCATCACACAAAATTCCAGAAATAACCAGGTTACCTAGACACTTATTGTGGCAACAACCATGGGAATATGGACATATTTGCCTGTGTGATCTCCAATGCTGGAAAAATCTGTTTTTTCATGCATAATAATATCCCTTTCCCAGCTACAGTCTGTAGCCTCTGGTCATATATCCCCCTTGGGATCTTTTGGGGATTAAAGTGTAGGAGATGGATCTCTCTGCTGAAATGCAGCAGCCAATCAGCTGCCCATTGCATCTTCCCTCCCTGCCTAAGATCCAGGTGTGGAGGGAGTTTTGCCTGTTCACTTCTGCTCTAAGTGAAGATTCCCTATTCAGCAAGGATTAGTTAAAGGTGAAGAAATATGTTTGTGTTCCTTATGGTGAAACCTTCCAGATGGGACTGAATTCAGGGGAAATAAATTCTGAGCCCTAACAGCCGTGACACAGTGTCCCATTATTAGGTCTGCTTAGTTAAAATTTGTTGGCTTTTATGGTGCTTTTCCCAGAGAGGGGCAGTGAGGGGAGATTTTTTTTTTGTGTTCACCACAGTCTCATACAGTAGCAAGTTTGTGGTCAGTGTGAGAAAAATTGGGTTTGTGGAGAGCAGGAGGCTTGGGCTGAATCTCTCATGCTGAAGTCGCCGTTAGGGACAGGATTTCAGAGCAAACCCTGTCTCCTAATCAGCTTGTTGCTATGGAGGCACTGCTGGCTCCTGCTTCCAGCTGAGAAAGGCAGGTTTCTTTACAGTCTGGACCACAGGTTAAGATGACAAGAAAGTTGGAGACACTGTTTACAAGACCATGTAGTGACAGGACAAGGGGGAATGGTTTCACTCTTCCAGAGGACAAGGTTAAGTTGGATATTAGGATGAAATTCATCCCTGTGAGGGTGGTGAGGCACTGGCACAGGTTGCCCAGAGCAGCTGTGGCTGCTCCATCCCTGGGAGTGTTCCAGGCCAGGTTGGATGGGGCTTGGAGCAACCTGGGCTAGTGGAAGGTGTCCCTGCCCATGGCAGGGGATAGGACAAAATGACCTTTAAGGTCTCTTCCAACATGAACCATTCTATGATTCTGTGATCCTTTTATGTCTCTTTCAACTCAGGATATTCTATGATCCTGTGATCCCTGGCTGGCTCATCAGTGTGAAGGTCAGGTAGACTTTGGATTTGCAAACAGCATGAGCTGCTCCAGCACTGCCCTATGGTGAGACAGAGGAGAAACAGTAGCTCCTTTCAGAGTCTCAGCTACAGCAAGAGCCTTTCACTTCCCAAATCTGATATTTAAAGCATTCACAGTCATCTTTAGGCAACCCTTCCTGCTAATCAGGATGACCTCTCTGGAAATTTATAGGATGTTTCGTTGATGCCTGTTGTTTTCATTGCAAGCAAGACCAGCTTTGCATCCACTTTGCATTGCTGAAACCTGGTCCTGGAGGCAGGCAGGAGCCTGGCAAGGGGAGGTTTGCAGGCTGCAAACCACAGGCAGGAGTGGGGATCTGACTTGTAAAAAATTTAAGTGCAAATGCATTTGGACTCCATGCTGATTAGTGTCAGGTCTAACACACACTCAGGAATCTGCTGGCAGGGGCTGCAGTGATTTGGAGCTGGGCTGAAATACAGTTTGCAAATAGCAGATCTGACTTTTGAGTTACCTAACCCTTTCCTCCCCAAAATGAAAGGGTTTTGCAGAAATGGAGAGATGCAGAGACAAGTCTTTGATATAGAGCAAGGAAAAGAGGTGAATGTGGAGGTGCATTTGGCTTCTTATCTCTTCCCAGCTGCACAGGATGGTCTGTGGGCTATGTCTCTTATTTTTCAGTCTCTCCTGGGACTAAGTTTAGCTGCCTGAATTGTAGATTTGCTGGGAATTTGTATGACTGTCATGAAAACTTCCTCTGTTTACTGTCTGGGAAGGCAGAGCCTGGTTTGAGGTGGGAGATGGCAGGTCTGGGAATGAGCAATGTGGACACCATGGGGCTGTGATGTGGGTCAGTGGCTGCAGTGGAGATGTGTTTTCCCTCCTCCTTTGATGCAGTTGCCCCTCTCCATAGACTTTCACCCTAATTCCTTCCTGGCAGTGCCACTGTGGTCACTGATCATAGAGAAACACATCTCAGGTGATCTGAATTATGTTGGGGTTGCAGCCCAGGACAATCTTTTCAGCTCTGGAATTGTGCTGCTTGCATTCAAGCTTCAATGCAGAGGCCTTAAGCATTTGCTTTTTAGTGTCCTGTGAACCACAAAGACTCCTGAAACCATGGCAGTTGTCTGACTTGGTAGAGAAAACCTTCCTGTCTGTCCTTTTGAAACTGGGCAGCAGCCTTGTTGTGGAGGCAGCAAGTGCTCTAAGGTCAGGGCAAGCCTTATCCAAGGGGAAACTCCTGATTTTCTCTACCTGGAGGGAACCAAGAGGGCAGGAAAGAAAAAGGCTGGAAATGTGGGAAGGAAGAAGTACCATGGCTGTGTGCCCAGCAGTGGGAGAAGTCCTGTCCCACACATTGAGGGTTTGCCCCTCCTGCCTGTGAACCTCTGCAGCTGTTACCAGGCTGTGTCCCCAAATGTGGGGGTGCACACTGCATGGGGAGGAGGTACAAGATGAGAAGAATATTACTACTGATGGTATTTCCCACCTTCTTCTCCCCTGGAAAGAGGGAGATGGAGGGGAAGGAGCACAGGAGGGTCTTCTTAGTGGGGTAAAAAGAAGGAGACATACACAAGGGCAGAGGGTGGAGGAGTTTCTTCCACATGGAGAGGGGCACAGGGATGTGGACAGTTAGGCTGAAGAGGGAATCTGGGGTACAAAGGGTTGCAGGGAATGGATCCCATAGGGAAATGTAGGATGGATGTTATTTTGCTGAAGGGGCTTTGGGGGCTGAAGGAGATCCTGGGACTGGCAGGGAGTTCTCTCACTCACTGGAGATTTCTATGCCTGGCTACAGTATTGCAGGCTGTGGGGTGAAAAGTGAGGTGGCTGCCTGGTGTGGGAAAACCCAAAATCTGCCCTTATTGCCCTTTATTCCTCCTGCATGTGGTGCACAGCTCCTGCCAGTCTTTTGTCTGGGCTCAGGGTTAGACCAGGGATGTGCTACTGAACAATTCCCTTCCCTGCACTGGTTTGGTGGAAAAGGATAGAGGAAAGGAGAGACATAAATATGCTAAAAAACAAGTGCTGGCAGGAGGAAGAGAGAAGGCAGAGTCCAGCTGCCCACCCTCCCCAGGTGCAGCCTGGTGTCTGAATTGAACCTGCACCCTGGCTCCATTGGGATGGAGAGGGCTGGAAACTCCCTAGACCAGAGATCAGTGGTGTTTTCTTTGGGGAGATGGTTAGAATTCACTGCAAAGGCTCTGCTTGGCTCAGCAGAGAGATCTGCATGGGTACAGGGCACAGGGAAAGCAGCTGAGAGCTAAGTTTACCCCTAGTGTGAGTCACAGTTGGGGTCCTCTTGGGGGCTGGGACATCCCAGGGATGGAGACAGCTCCAAATCCAGCACGGGGATGCAGATGATGGGAGGCTGCATCTTCCCCCAGTGAGATGTGCTGGGACTGGGGATGCTGTGTGGATTCTCAGCCTTGCGAAGGGTTAATAAAAACAACAACAACAACAAACCACCACCAAAAACCCCAAATCCCAAATCTCTTCTCTTTCTCTCCCCTCCTTCCCTTCCCTGTTTTTTCAGGTGTTGTTTATGGCCACAGGAGGGAGCTCAAATCCAGACATGGGAGGATTGGCTTGATTTCGGATCCAGAGCCCCTTAAACTCTCGCTTTTCCTCTAAGCTGGTCCCTGTTATGTCCAGGATCTGGCGCCTGCTTGACATTTACTTTGAGTTCCAGAGGACCAGAGACCTAGGATGAGGAGCATTGGATCTGCCCTGAACCTGCTTTTGGTATCGCCACTCTATTTTGTGTGGACCGTGGTCGCTCTGGACCTGGCACAAACTCCCTGCACCACTTTGGTCCAAGGGAAATTCTTTGGGTATTTCTCCTCCTTTGCTGTCTTCCCACTGAACTCCTCTCTCTGCTCTTGGATTATCCAGAACCCTGACCCTCGGAGGTACACTTTGTACATGAAGATCCTAAAACCTACCGGCGTATGTGACCACCAGCACATCCGCACCTACCAGTTCGACTCCTTCCTGGAGTCCACCCGCACCTACCTGGGCATGGAGAGCTTTGATGATGTGTTGAAGCTCTGTGATGGGTCCACACGCTTTGCCTTCCTGCAGTCCAACAAGCAGTTCCTCCAGATGAAGCAGACGGCCCCGCCGGGGGTGGAGAGCTGGCCCGTGCGTTGGAAACCCACAAAGGCTCAGGAGAGAGACTTCTCAGTGGAATACCTCGTGGTGGGTAACAGGAACCCTAGCAAAGCTGCTTGCCAGATGCTCTGCAAGTGGCTGGACACCTGCTTGGCCATCAGCAGCAGCTCCCACCCATGTGGCATTATGCAGACCCCGTGCTCTTGCTCAGGAGGGGAGGTCCTAGATCAGGCCAGCGAGATCTTGGGGTTCACCAGGAAGAAGGAAGATTGCTATAAGGATGGAATTTACTTGGAGAACTGCATGAGCAGCCCCAAGGACAGCAACGGAGCAGAGTTCCTGGGTGAGTGGTGGGTGACTGGGGGTGTTTGGGAGGGAGGGCTGGTTGGGCTCTTCTCTCCTGGGTCTCACACTGTCTCCATCACCTCTGGGTCTGCGGATGCCTGGCATGAAAATCTGATTTCCTAATTGCTAGGCCGGTCAGGAAACCCTCGGAGGCTCTCTATGAGTCTATGACTGGAATAGCAAAACAGCTCCCCCTAAATATCCCCCAAATTGTTTAATTCATTCCCAGGGCTTGTTCACTGCTTGTTTTACTTCTGCAGCCTCCAAGCTGCTGAGGAGAGCTTCTTACCTGAGGGTGAGCAGTTTTCCAACATAATTACAGATGTCCTAGAAAAGGCAGAATCCAAGCTACCTCCCAAGGCAGACTGCACTCAGCAGCCCTATCAACCATTGTAATTCCTCGGGAAAACTTCACTCTAGGGTCTGGTTCAAGGGAATGGCAACAGAAGGCACACTCATTTTGTTCTCAGCTTCATTTTCCTTCTGGAGGCTTGCAGAAGGAAAACTTACCATGCTGCTTCCATGGGGTTACTCAGTGCCTTTGCCAGGGCTCATTCCCTGGGTATTTTGGTGGTGTTTCAGTCATGATCTTGAGTATGGTGGGGAATGGAAAGGGACTGGGGAGGTGGAAGAGGATCCAGAGGTCTGATCTAGGCATTGGTTTGGGGAGGGAGATGCTCCTTCCAAAGATTTGACATGCAAAGCAGAAAGGATTCAGGGGGTCCAGAAGTGAAGTCTTCATTTCAGTACCTGTGTGAGATCTGCTCTGATGTGTTTATTCTCAGCTCCCACCTGCCAGCATGCAGGTTATGTAAAGCAGAGGTGTGATGCTAAATGGAAATTTGGGCAGCAGGGTGAGGAGCTCCAATTCATCAAGGTTCAGACCCTCACCTGACCCTCACCCTGAGATCTCACCTCCTTCAGGTGCTGGGCTGAAATTTCCTCTGCAACCAGCAGAAAGTTGGGTCTGGAATTGGGAGCTCCTGCCTGGCTTTTGCAGCCACCTCTTTTTAGGGGGGAATTTCTTAGGGTGGAGGGGAAGAGGCCAAATTTCCTTGCAGTAGGAAGGAGGTGAGTAGGCACAGGTCCAAGCTGTGCAGTGTGATTTTCCTGCAGACTGCAGTTTGGCATGAGCTGAGAGATTAGTATATGATCAGGTACTTGTGCTTTCGTCAGTGTATTTTGGGGGAGATTTTGTTTCTCACTGATCTGTGAATCAATACATGAAGGCACACAACTGAGCCATAAATCCTGCAAATTAGTTCTTCAGCCCTGCTTCCCTCCCTGACTATGAGCACAAGGCTTTCCAGATTTCGGATTTGTTTTGCAATGCCCTTTTCTCCTGTGTGAACAGCTTGTGAGGAGCACCACGTCGCCTGCCTCCTCGCAGGGATGGGAGCTCCCTTCAGTCATGTGTCATTCCCTGGATTTGCTGATTGGGTGATTTATGCATTCCACCCAAGCACTGTGACCTTTTGCATTGCAACCAAAGGTGAAATCTGAAAGATGATTTGCAGCAAATCCTGAAGCATTCAAGCTTAATATTGGCTTTTGTAAGGATCTCGCCTAGTCCAGCTTGAGTGCTTGAATGTTCCCAGAAAGTAAATATGAAAGAGGCTCAAAGGGGGCTGAATCAAAATCCTTGTTGGGTGTCAAATATTTGTAGAGTGGAGATAGTGGAGTTTTTTTGCTGGCTGCTCACATCTGCTCCATATTGAGGCTACAGAATTATCATCTTCACTGGTGGGATGCCATCCACACAGCAAGGATGCTCACAGGGTGCCTGGTCTCTCCATGTGCTGCTCTGTCTGTCACTGTGTCTGTTTTGATTTATGCAAAGGCTTGATCAGGAAGATGGAGGCGAGATCCAATTTGGACAGGGAGTCAGCAATCCCTTAACAGCATTTTGTGGGTGGAATATTTTGATAGGGTTCCTGATTTCCAAGTGCTGATGCTGGTTATTGCAGTCATTGCTGTTCTGATTGTATCTGTAGCATTTTTTTCCCCTACAAGCTTTTTTTTTCTTAGTATTATTATTTTCCCCTCCCTGCTGCTTTCTGAGTCACTTGTTGTTGCTGGGCCTGTCTTAACACTTTCATCTTTGAACAAGTGTATATGTGTGTGTTGTACTAATCTACTCTGATGGCTTTGAAGGCACATAAGGAATGTGGAAGTTTCCCTGCCCATGGCAGGGGGGTTGGAACTAGATGATGTTTAAGGTCCTTTCCAACCCAAACCATCCTATGGTTCTGTGAATTGCCAGATACCATCCCAAAATCTGGTGTCTGACTTTTCCTAATGTGCCTCTTCTATTCCTTGGACATTTCCAAAGCAAATGGATGGGTGCAGATCTGCAGTGAGATGCTGCCTTGGAAGCAGCTGTGCTTCAACTCATGGTCTATGGGTGAGATCACTATGAAAAGGTTCACTCCAAGTGGACTCTGTTGCTCCAGAGTTACTGAGTCACACAAGAAACATAACTGACAACCTGGTTTCATTCATGGCCAATGATTTTACACCTGGTTCAGGTACGTGGGGATGTTTGTGGTCATTTATGAGAGACTTCACAAAGAAACTCTGCCAAAGTGACCCTGTCTTATCTGCAGCATCTGTTCTTCAACATCTGGAGGTAGGAGAGACCATTCCAAATTTGCTTCCCAGGTTTAGTGAGACTCTCTCTGAACTCACTGTCCCACACAGATATTGCAGAGGTTACAGCAGGTGGTGGTGGGTTTAAGAAGAATCTGTCAAAGTGCAGAGGTGGCAGGAGATACTTTGGTCTTGCTGCACATGGAGCTTGTCCTGGTGATCAGCAAGACATGCTTGGAAATGTATTGGCAGCAGCAGCTCACCCCCCACATCTCCCCTCCTTGGGTCAGCTACCTTCAGCTGCTACTCTAGGAAAACCAGAAGAGGGGACCTTGGGTCAGCTACCTTCAGCTGCTACTCCAGGAAAACTAGAAGAGGGTTTTTTTTTTCTAGGAGAAGACAATTCAGCAGGGGAAATACTTTTGGCCAGCATCAAGTCCTCCTTGGCTGACTCAGTCAGCACAGGAAAAAGGCAGAGACTGATTGTAGATCCTGATGTTTAGAGGTGAATTCACCTTTTGAAATGCAAGTTGACATTCCTGGATTAAGTTTGGGGTAGGAGACCACAGGGAGTGAAGAAAGGAAAACTTCCTGAAATGCTGGGCATTGGGACTTCATGGTCTGAAAATCCTGGTGACCCTCCCAAATGTGAGCTGTTCTCACTGTAATCAGAGCTGGAGCTTTTAAAGGGATCATGATGTGACCCTGTAATGAGAGGAGGTTAAATGCACACTTAAGTGTGCTGTGCTGAGTTAGGCACTTAATGAATGTCTAATTAGTCTTGTCTCAATGTTCCTGGAAGGCTATTGCAGTGCTGCCATATTTTGGTGGCCCAAAGAGCTAACCAGCATGAATCTGGTCCTTCTGCTCTTCATGCCCCCATCGTGGAGGGATCCAAGTTGCTGACTGCAAAACAGGGTCAAATGTGTCCCCCTGAAATATAGTATTTGCTCATTGATAGAGAAACTGGTTCCAGGGCTGGAGGATTTTTGTGGTGAACAAAAAACCGAATGAAGATATTACTAGCCTTAAGTGCTGTGGATTTTCCTGCCTTTTATGTTAAATTTTTCCAATCATTTGCTACTCTGAACTGGTCTGAACAAAATCAAACCCTCCTTCCTCCATATGCTCATCACTTCTGTTTTGTTAGTGGTGTTTCATCTTCCAGCCCTTAGATATTTTTCTACCTCTGTCTGATAAATTAAGAAGTCTCATAGCATCCATTCTCTACTGTTTGGAGAAGCATTTATAGACCCATGAACAAGACCCTTCTTAACCTCTGCTGCATTAAGTAGGCTGAAGTCCATAAATCTCTCACTGTAGGACACATCCTCCAAACCTCAGCAGTTGCTGGGAAGATTTGCTTTAGGCTTGGCCAGTTCTGCTGGCCAAAACATGATGTCTCCTCAGCAGGGCTGAGCTTTCTGCCTGGACTGGTGGCTGAGTGACTGCTAAGGGGGTCTGTGTTGTGGAAGAGTAGCCAGAGGCACAGGGACATCCTCCCTGCTGCAGGAATCTTATGTAGCACAGCTCTTCTCCCCTTGGATCTCCCCCAGGGCAGAAATAACTTGAGAAGTCATTTTTAATGTTTGAAATGAGATTTAGTGCCCATGAAAGCTCAGAGATTGATAAAGAGCTGTGAGTAATTGCCCAGGGGGAAGCTCTAAAACTTCTCCTTGACATCTTCAGCTCCTTTTGACACAAGCTCTATGCCTCCAGCAAGGGTCCTCTGGGCCCAAACAGCAGCTGAGCTTGCAGACAAAGGTGTTTGCTTTTGGGTTTGCCTCAGTTTTGGATTTACCAGCCAAATGGCAAAGGGGGTTGTGTGGGTGCATATCCATTGCCTCTCCTTCCTCCTGGCATGGAATTACTGGATGTTCTTTGGGCAGATGTGCTGCATTCCAGCTCCTTACTTCTCCAGCTGTGTTTGTCCCTAATGTCTCACTGTACATCCTTCAGAGCAGAGTTAGGATGCAGTGAGAGATCACCAGCCAAACATGGGGCAAGGAAGGGCTGGTTTCTGTTCAGGTGTAAACTTTCCTGTGCTACTTGCTAAAAACATCGGAGAATTTATCTGACATCTCAGCTTAAGTCCAAACGTCAGTAGCTGTGAGCAAGAACTGATACCTCTTAACATCTTGGAGGAGCAGGTAGAGGACAGCCTGGTACCTGGTAAACAAGTCACCTTGTCACCTGCAGTGAATCCCCTGGACCCACATGGGCAGCTCCTGTTGGGACTTTTGCCTAGAGTTGGGGTGTTTTATGGATGAGACAAGTGTGGGTAACTCCTTCCTGAGTGCTGAACAGGGAGTTCTGACTCAGTTTAGACACTCAGATCTCTGATCTGTACAAGCCCTGCCTGCTCCACTGCTTTCCTCTGGGGTCATCAAAGACCTTACAATTAGAATGGGCTGGAATGGAATAGAATGGAAAGGAAAAGAATAGGGTCTTTCCAGTTGGAAAAAACCTACAGTGATCATCTAGTCCAACTACCTGTAGGACTGACCAAAAGTTAAAGCCTATTATTAAAGGCATCATTTGTCCAAATGCCTCTCAATCAATGACAGGGATGGGACATCGACCACATCTCTAAATAGCCTGTTCCAGTGTTTGATCACTCAGTAAATAAATACTTCCTAATGTCCAGCCTCAACCTTCCCTGGTGTAGCTTTAAAGCATTCCCACACATCTTATCCCAGGATCCCAGGGAGAATTAGGCATGAGCACAGGAGTACCAGAGTCTCCCAGTGCCAGAGCAGAGATTCCCTGTGTCCGTGATGCTTTCAGCACTAAATCCATTCATGGAGTATCTGTATGCAGATGGGATGGAAAAACCCGAGGAAACTAAAGCATCAGTCCCATTGTGAACCCAACAACTTGTGGACATGATCACAATGCAGAAACATCAGCAATTACCGTGTCAATGCGCTGTTGTTGTAGCAGGGAGACTAAAGGTGGAATTCACATCCAGTTGCTGAGGGAGTTTCACAGGCAACTGCTCCCATTATTGTGACTTTTACGGGTAATTTACTGGGTGGCAGCCTGGTGAAAGGCTCAGCTTTGCAGTTGTCCTTTGTTCTTGTCTTCAAATTTTCTATTGTTTAACATCCTCTCGTATTCAGGACCCAAAGCAGCCTCTCCAAAATGGTTTGTATGGGAATGCAGGGTGGAATTTAGATGCAGGGAAACACAGACACCAACATTCAAAATCGTCTGCAGAGTGGTTTTACAGCTGTAACTGCTGAATATGAGGATGCTGATGTGTCAGAGGGACAGTGCACAGGGACTCTCCTGGCCCTTTTCACCACCCACCTTGAATATGTTGGGTATTTAGGTGATGAGAACACCATGAGAAACTGAAAACACTGTTTTTTCCAAGTGGAACTGAATCCACAGGTTTTTTTTCACGTGTTTGATTCCCTTTGAGATACCTGACCTTCATGGGTGTCCTTGGCTGAGCTCTCTGTGCCAGTGGACCTTGTCTCTCATGGTGAATACAGCTCTGGGGCTTCTCCCAGGTTTTCTTTAAAGGGAATTTTTCTCTCTTTCAGTGCTGATTTCCTTTACCCAGGTGCAGCTCCCAAAGACTATGGGTGAAGCCAGGATTTAGCAGAGATGATGCTTAACTCATCTGCCATAGAGATTTAGCAGACAACAGATCCAGAAGGGGAGAATGGCTCTGACTTTTGTCACTTTCAGCACTAAGTTCCCTCATTTAGCACTTAATTCACTTGTTGCCCAGAGAAGCTGCTTATGCTCCATTCCTGGAAGTGCTCAAGGTAGGTTGGATGGGGTTTGGAGCAAACTGGGCTAGTGGAAGGTGTCCCTGCCCATGGCAGGGGGTTGGAACAATGTGGTATTCAAAGTCCTTTCCAGCCCAACCTGTGATTCTATGATGTTTGCCTGACAGACTGGGAACAGAGGCTTATCCATGAGTACTCTTGAGACTGGACATGGATGTTTCAAGCCACAGCAATCTCCTTCCATGTTGGGCAGAGCAGTTGATTTCACTTCTAGAGCATCACTAATACCTCTGCAATTCATCTCTTCTCCCATATTTTCCTTTTCCTGTCCTTATAACCAGTGAAATTGTGCAACATCTAAGAGTGTTGATGATGTCTTCTGTGGGCCCCACATTCCCCAAGACAGTTGTGAAGGAACTGGGGCTGAATAGTTTAGAAAACTGGTTTGGGATTCTCAGCAAGTATCTTTAACCCAGGGAGGATTCAGCAACTGTGTGTCCCTGGGTTGGCTTTGCCAATGTCACCTCCAGTCATTGAATCTCCTTTTGGCACACTCTCCTCTTGCACTCACTGCAGACAGCAATCTGATACTGATATGCTATATTTTATCCTTCAGCAGGGTGAGACAACCAGGCTGGGAAAGGACGTCCTTTAGCACATCAGAATTGCAGATCTGTTGAGTTTAAATATATTTCTTTGTGTTCCCTGGCTCTACTTTCCATAGAGCAGTAATTGCCACACACCTCATTAAGCTGAATGCTCTCAATAGGTCTTGAGTGGTCCATGTCATTAAACAAACAGTTACTGGCTTGGGATATTCCCAGTGTTTAGAAACAGTAAGGAAGGAAAGGGACCTAGAGGGGTGTGAAAGCTGCAGCTTCAGCCTCCTGAAGAAACTGGGCTGCCCTGGCAGGGTGGCTGCTTTGCCCATCATTTCTAGGGAAGTTTGAGGAGTCTAATCCCTCCCTGTATCCTAAGGAAGGAACACAATTGCTGGTGCAAGTCCCTGGCTTTGTCACCTTGCCTGGATGAAGAGGGGGATGCCCTGGTCTCTGCCAGTCTGGATGTTTGGGGTTTTTTTTCTGGCTAGAAGTTGACATTTGGGGCAGGTGTTTGCGTATCTTTGTGTTGAAGGTGCCCAAATCAGAGGGAGACAATGAATTTCAGCACATGGTACTGAAAGCAGGAGAAACAGCTGAGACCATGGGTTCTTTCACTACTTTTGCTGGTTCTTCTCCTTAATCTGAAGACTGAAGGACCAAGATGCAGGTTATTGGCCCCTCAGCTTTGGTTAAGACCCTGGGACTGAAGCAGAAGAGGACCTACACAGAATTTCTGGTTCAGGATCTACTGTAGACTGGGATGGGACATGGGGTATGATGACTCCGCCACATCTCCCTGTTTAATCTGTTCTCCCATGAAAGGCATTATTCAGTGACTGGTGTGTACTTCTTACTCAGGTCTGTATGCTGTTCTGTGTGCCTGTGGGATGAAATTGAGGGTTAGTTTTGGTATCCCTTTCTGATAAGTTAAATGAGCTTTCTAGTTATGACCAAGACCATGAACAGAATCCCATTTCTATGAGCTCTGTGGTGAGAAATGTGGAAGAAAGACATTGTAGGGCGTGTGCCATGGGGAAGACCTGTGCAAGTTCAAGTTGGCCATTATAGACCTCCATAAGGGGCCAGCCTAGAGCCCAGAGGGGCAAGGAAGCAGCTTCATGGCTTTAAATTTAGTTCCCTGTGGGGCAACTAGGCAAAAGGACAGGGATGCTGTGCATGTGTATATACCCACAGGCAAAATAGTCCTGGTATAGGGAGATGCCAGATGGTCCAGTCTCCATGAACAGTTCCAGTCCATGAAAATCACAGAATCATAGAATGGTTTGGGGTCTGTGGGTTGGAAGGGACCTTCAACATCACCTAGTTCCAACCCCCTACTGTGGGCAGGGCCATCTTTCACTAGACAAACTTGCTTAAAACCCTGTCCAACCTGGTCTTGCACACATTTTGCAAAGCATTGGACAGCACAGGTCTCAGGGAGCTCTCCTGGCCTTCAAGTGAGTGATTTGGGAGCATCCCCATGAAACTGTGCTCACTGGGCAGCTATGTACTCAGTCTGTGGATGCTGCAACCAAATTGTGAAGAGTCAGGTCCAGTGCCAGCATCATCCTGCCAGGGTGATTCACACTGGAGGGTTCATGGTGTTTTCATCACGATCCAGCAATGCAGCATCTAATCCTGGCTGATCATCATCCTCACAGAAATGAGCTGCTCAGCCTTATTAGCAACCCCAAATGCTCCTCTGCCATGTCTAGATTTTAAATTTGGAGTGTACCTTCTTTAACTGGCCTGAAATTTAGCTACTTATCATGCATTAGAATCATAGAATAGGTTGGGTTGGACAGGACCTTAAATATCACCTAGTTCCAACCCCCTGCCATGAGCAGGGACCTTCTACCAGTCCAGATTGCTCCAAGCCCCATCCAACCTGGCCTTGAACACTTCCAGGTATGGGGCAGCTGTAGCTTCTCTGGGCAAGCTGTGCCAGTGCCTTGCCATCCTCATAGGGAAGAATTTATCACTAAAATCTAGTCCATGTCTAATCTAAGCCTACTCTCATTTTAAAGCCCATACCCCTTATTCTGTCACTACGTGCTCTTGTGATAAGTCCCTCTCCAGCTCTCTTGTAGCCTCTTTAGGCACTGTACTCTACTCTAAGGTCTCCCTAAAGCCTTCTCTTCTCCAGGCTGAACACCCCCAATGCTTTTAACCTGTCTTCATAGGAGAGGAGCTCCAGTCCCCTGAGCATCTTCATTAGGGTCAGCCAAGACTAACAGGTGGTGGTGTGACTGGAGATCAGCAATGTTTATAACAGGAAGGCAGACAGCAAGCAGCAGGGAAGCTGCTGAGAAAGATGGTTGCCTTGCAGAGGAAGAAAAGATCCAGGGACCAGGACAGTCCCCAGGTAACTATAGAGAGGTAGTTAAAGAGATTGCTTTTCATGCTTCTGTGCTTTTGGGCCACAGAGGAGCTCAGGAGGCCCCTTTGGGGAGCTTACCACCTGCCCCCATGGACCCACTGCAGCTGAGGAACTGTCAAGGAGAACAAGAGACCTCAGGGGACAGCAGCAATGGATGCCACCAGCTGTCAGGGCACGGATGGCTTTTCTCACTCAGCATGCAGTGCCCCTCTGTGTAGTCTCTTCCCTCCTACCAGCTCTGCTGTCCCTGCCCCACCAGCAGCTCAGTAGTGCCATGTTTGAGCCTATTGTCACTGGGGCTGGAGACAACACCACACAGAGAGCCACAGGCCATGCTGCTTCCCATTCAGGAGAAGCTAAGTGTCCATTGAGACCTGCAGCATACGAACTCACTGCGGGAACAAGAGGCTGACTCACCCCTCAGCCTTTCCCTCTTCCTTCCAAAATGTGCCATGAGGCCTATCTGTGCCTCATGGTGCATTTCAGAAGAAGATGGCTTTGTTTATACTTGTGGGATCCTTCCCATGAAAATAGAACTTCTGTTAATGCCCTCAAGAGTCAAAGCATCCTGATAGACTCCCTAGTGTGGCTTGATAGCTTGGTGGAAAAGGACAACCTGCATGGCTTGGCATTTTGAGACAAAGCAAGGACTTGCTTTGAGTCATCCAGAGCTGTCTCCAAGTGCACTGCAGGTGCAACATGTTTTCCTCTGCCCTGCATTCCCACAGCAAAGCCTGCAAAATTCTTCTGCTCCATGAAAGGCTCCTGATCTACTTAGTCCAGTTTGTGCTTGAGGGTGAGTTGAACCACCCCTGAGGATCACCAGCTCTTCCTCAAAGCTCTCTCCACTGCCTGATGTGTGGCTTATCAAGAGGAGATCTTACAGCATCCACCCCTGCAGCAGTCACACTCATTTTTGGGGAGAGTTTACTGGAAGGTTGTGGGTTTGGAGACTGTTGGCTGCTCCTCAACTCCTGCCTTCCCCACATTCCAGATCAGCTGTGGGTACCTGTGCACAAGCATCTGCAATCATTCATGTGGTGAGACTGGCACAGGTTGCCCAGGGAGGTAGGGGTTGCCTCAACCCTGGCAGTGTTCAAAGCCAGAGTGGATGAGGCCTTGAGCAACTTGGTCTGATGGGAGGTGACCCTGCCCATGGCAGGAGAGGTTGGGACTAGATGATCTCTAAGGTCCCTTCCAACCCCTAAAATTTTATGATTCTATGTGTGTCCAGTAGTGTGCTGGTTTGCACACACAGACATGTCCTTCTGACTCCCATATTTCTCATTCCCCCTCCATCTTTCCATCCTGGGGGCTGTTTCTCAGTACACCAAGACCCCTGGATATGCTTTTGAGGAACAAAGTCACTCTGAGGCAGGTGTTGTCATGCTGAGATATATCTTACTAACTGGTCCTTCTGTGATGTCAGACCAGTTTCAGCACAGTGGATAACTGTGGCAGTTGTGCTTTCGAGGACCTTTCCACTGAGGAAGTCTTCACTTCAAGAGGCAACACTGCCAGAAACGACAGCTTTGTCTACCTCACATTTTAATTAAAACTCTCAGTATTCTCCTTCGCCCCCACTCCTTCCCTCCATACCTCTCCCCATCCTGATCCTCTCGCTGCAAATGAACATCTAATGTCACCTGGGGACAAAGCATTAATTCAGCAATTAAATAATTGAATGCTCCTCTGGCAAAATGAACTATCTTCTGCCTTTCTTGTGTTTTACCACTTTTTTTTTCCCCCCCTTTTCTTCCCCCTCTTCTCTCTTCTTCCCTCTGGTGAGATAAGGCTGCCATTCTTGAAAGCCATTTTAAATATTCATGTTTTAATTAATGGGCTTTATTGCACGAACTCTGTGTAAGGTAATAAAAAAAGACTGCCTGAGGCACAACACAGTTTTTTGGTTGTTTGCTCTTGAAAGGGGACTAAGAAGTAAAAAAGCTTAATATGTTTCCTCAACAAACATTAGAAAGATACACAGAATTGACAGCCATGGGTCATTTAGCCAGTGGGGTCTCCACAACCCACAGGCTCCTGTGTATTGTGGAGCAGGATGGAAATACATGGGAATCTTGCAGGGGCTGGTTCCTCTGGATCAGCATCAGGTCCTGCAAGGGGCAGAGAAGGGCAGTGGGTTACATCCAGAGGATGTGTGTGTGGGGATGGAAGCAGAGCTGCAGAGATCCAGCTTAGAAGAAGAAAGCTGGAGAGGGACTTTTCACAAGGTCATTGAGTGATAGAACAAGGGGAAATGGCCTTAAATCGAAGGAGGGTAGATTTAGATTAGATATTAGGAAGAAAATCTTGACTAAAAAAGGATCTATGTGTCAGGGAGAATGTCATGTGACAGAAGTCTCTTCTTTAGGAGAGAGATTTTGAATGGATATCAGGTACCACTGTTAGCTACGTGTGGTTTATTATAATAAATAACAATAGTTATTATCATTGCTGTTGAATGGGACAGTGTAGGCACAAACCATAATGGAGTTCACATCTCTGAAATTACTTTATCAGGCACTGGGATATGTATTCCTTTCAAGTCCTGTCGCTTGGGATCACACCACCATCCTAACTCTTTTTCCCTTTGCTTGTTGCTAATCTGAAAATTTTGCCCCAGCCCTGGCAATGTTCACAGCCTGGTTGGATAAAGCCCTGAGCAACCTGGTCTAGTGGGAGGTGTCCCTGCCCAGGGCAGGGGGTTGGGACTAGGTGATCTTTAAAGTTCATTCCAACCCCTTAACATTCTATGATTTTCTAACTGTGAGGGTGGTGAGGCACTGGAACAGGTTGCACAGAGAAGCTGTGGATTCCCTATCCCTGGAAGTGTTCAAAGTCATCTTGGAGGAGACTCTAAGCAACATGGTCTAGTGGAAGGGGTCCCTGCCCATAGCAGGGGGTTGGAACTAGATGATCTTTAAGTTCCCTCCCAACCCAAACCATTCTATGATTTTATGGTTCTGTTTCTGTGATTCTCTGATCAAGGACCCTTCATGGCTGTGAGTGCTTGGGGCTGAACACAACCTCTTGCTGTACCTGGAAACTGAATACCTTGTTTTCAGTTTAGATGATGTTTCCAACAAACTAACACAGAGGGAACATTTGGAGCAATCTCCTTCCCCAGTATTTTGGGGTTGAACCCCCCAAATATTGATTGCACATTTCTGCACTGGAGTTTGCTTTTAAGGAAGGCAAACAAGTTGATAGGATGCAGGAACTCGTGAAACATCTGGTACTGCCAGTTATGTGTTCTTGCCAGAAAAAGAAGAAAAATAATGTTAGATGAAACTTCATTCCATGTGGGTGTTTTCTTCTGCTGCAGCATGCCGAAATTAGGTTTGGATTCTGAGTGTGTCATCTGTGCTGCGTGACAGGGGCCTCTGCACCCAGTTTAGCTGTGGTCTTGTGATGGGGAGGGTCTAAGGATGCTGGTCCAGAACCTTATAAGGAAACCTAAACTCTGATTCTGCATCTGCCCGTGACCTTGAAGAAGTTGAGGCATTTGTGAAATAGGTTTTTTTTTTTATGCCCGTGACCTTGAAGAAGTTGAGGCACTTGTGAAATAGTTTTTTTTTTATCCTCCTGTTCTTTTCTTTCTTTATTCTCACTCAGATCTTGAGAGTAATTGGCACTTTCTTAGCAAGCAGATGTAGAGTGCCCAGCACCAGCACTCCCTGAGCTGTGATGATGTATCTTAGTAAGACTGGATAGAAATAATCCTAATAGTTAATAAATACTCCAGTGGTTGCTATGGTTTAGGTTTGGTCATGGAATTGCTTCTCTTTGAGGAAAAGAATTGTTTCTCACAGAGTCACACCCTTGCATTGAGGCTGGAAAGAGAGGGAATGCCCAGTATTGAGGGAAGCAGGTGGGGGGTGCAGAGAAAATATCTTTAGTCACCCAAAGCAGGTTTTCAGTGCTTCAGTGATAAACTATATTGTGCCCAGAGGATGTCTCTATCCATCACATTGATTATCCCATTTGCTATCTGCCTAGTACTGATTTTTTTCATCCTAAATCAAAAAAGAGTCAGAGTTCACCCTTAGCTGCCAAGGTGCAAAGATGGAGTCACTCTGCTGAGTTGAAGGGCTCTGATTTCACACTTGGATGAACAAGGACACAAGTAGGTTGGTCTTAATAAGAGGTTGTCTGGTGGAGAAGTCTCCCTTCCATCTTCTGTAACCTCTGTGATGCTCCATTTGTGGAGGTGAAAATGCTGGACTGTTTCTGCTTGTACATTGCCTCATCATGACTGGGGCATCTGCTGCTGCTCTTGGTGTGAGCTATGGATGAACAAATCAAGGTTATTACCTGAGAACAGATCCACACATCTCTCTCACACATCAGCAGAGCTGGAGGTGGTTTAGCAAAGTCTAAAGACAACCAGGCAGCTGGGGAGGCCAGTAAGAGTGAGTGTGAAGTGAAAATTCCTGCTCAATACTCACAAAACTTCACTGACAGCACTGTGAGAGGAAGGAAAGCTCAGATTTGTGCAGATCAGGTAATGGCAGGAATTCATTTACCAGCACATATGTCTTAGCTTGTGCCATTCTCCAAGCTCAGTTTGATCATAACCCTCGTTCTCATATCTGGGACATCCACTCAGGAAATGGTTTGCTGATCTCTTTAAGCCTTGAGTTCTGTCTCTCAGATCTGATTTGAGTTTTCTGTCTGACTGTGAGCAGCAGAAGAACTCAGCTCTCGTGTCACTTGTGCTGTAGTGACTAACTCCAGCTGTCCCCAGTGGAGACATTTACATCTCAGCAAGTCACCCTGAGCTCCCTTCTTAGTCAACAAAGAGCTGCTCGAGGTGGGTGGTGAGTGTAAGGGCAGGCTTTGTCCTATCCCAAAATAGCCATCAGAGGGAAGAGGTTGGGATCTTTAGTAAAGGGACTGGATAGCTGATGCAGAGGATGAGTAGTGGTTATGGGTGGCATCTCAGTTCAAGTGCAGCTTTGCCACTGCCTCTAACTGAAGTGATATTTTGGATTGAAATGGGGTACCAAGGTCAGCCCTGAGACGAGCCCATCCCTGATAAAAAACATCTCACCTTGCTTTCTTCTCTCCATCCCCTTTTCAGGAGATATTTTTATGTGGGATCTATCTCTAAGGGCTGGAGCACAAGAACATTGTAGGAAGGATACTAA
>NW_008652099.1:41853-46241 GCF_000695815.1 Acanthisitta chloris | reverse complement strand
TGCTGAAGTTGGATCTTTCCCCAGTACTAAAGGAAACCTAGAAATCAATAATTAAAATTGAAGAGAGGCTCTCAGTAAGTGTAAACCTTTGGGAGGTTTCGCATTTCATGGTTGCTGAGATCTGCTGTAACACCATCCTCAGCAAATCTTCAGGTTATTCTCCTGCCTGCCCCATTTTCAAGACCATCCCTAGTCCCTGCCCAGAGGTTGCTTTCCCCACCCTCTGATTGTTCCCTTCCTTTCAAGCATGACCTCTTATTAAAAGGATGCCATGGGAACAGGCCTTGCTCACCCCCTCACACTCCTGTTTTCATTTGGAGCTGTGCTTGGTGATGAGCTCTGGCTCACAGGAGAACAGAGGAGATGCTTCTTCATCTGGGGTTAATGAGATCCAACCCTGGGAGAAGGGTGAAGCTTGAGCTGACACACCTGGGTCTGTTCATGCTTGGCTTGGTCCAGCGCTGGAAGCACTTTCAGCCTCACTTCACATGATTTTCACACTGCAGGAACAGCTGGGACCAGCTCACACAGCCCAGTCCACCAGCCCAAGTTATGCCCCATCCCTGGGAGTGTTCCAGGCCAGGTTGGATGGGGCTTGGAGCAACCTAGTCTAGTGGAAGGTGTCCCTGCCCATGGCAGGGGGTTGGAACTAGATGATTTTTAAGGTCCCAAGCCAAAATTTTCGTTGATTTCCATGACTCAATGATCCAACCTCTCTCATGAAAAGTCTGGTAGAGAGTCTGGATCATGAGACATTATGGTCTTCTACCCCTTCATTCACTTTACACCCTACAGTGTTTGTGTTTTGGAGGAGTCTGGAGCTGAGCATGGTATGAGGACATGTTCCTATTGCCATATGGCCTGGACCTTTGGCACAGAATTTGCCCTGAGACCAAGGCTGAAGTGTCCTGGTGACAGTGTGTATGCTTTGGGTCTCATAGGTGGTGCTTCCAACAGCTGCTTGGCTGTTTGATCCTCCTTTCCTCTGTGCACAAGCATCTCCTTCCTTAGCAGTGCTGGCACAGCTGTGTGTGCAACCACCTGCAAAATTGGATGAGGAGCTGGTGTAGCTTAAAAAATAAAAAATAAGTGTTTTTAATGACTTACATGGGCTGAGTCACTGTGTGGGACAACAGGCAGCTGTGCTGTCACAGGAGGGTGATGTAGGGTGATATAGGGTGAATGGACCCCACAGCAGCTATGCAAACAGAGCAGTATCCTTTGGTGAATTTCTGAGAGCCAGGAGAGCCAAACTCATCCTGAAATGGCCCTGTCTGGAGTGTTTTGGCCTCCCCTTTGTCTCCCTTCTCTCCCTGAGCAAGGTCTTGCCATCTCCCTTGTGTCAGCACCAGCAGTATTACAATGAATGGTCAGTGTCTCAACTCACTGATGCAGCTGGAAGCCAACTCCAGGAAAGAAAAACAGGGATGAGTTTTAATTTGGATCCATTAGGTGGTCCAAAGCATGGTGCAACCACCCAGCTGTGAGAAAGGAGACACATGGATGGTGTCTCCTGGCCACAGCCTGCCTTGAGGTCTAGCAAATCTGCCTGCACAGCCTCAACTCCTGGCTCTACCCCTGCACCTGAGTCACAAGCCATCCCTTGTGTTTGCACTTGCTGTAGATCTTGTTAATTGGCTCTTTCATTCCTCTAATTAAATGTAAATGCAGAGTGGATCATTAAACAGGGATTCGGAGCCCTCTCCAAACAAAGCAGGTTTCAGCTGGAGGAGGAAGCACAGGAAATAGGTTTTCCTCTGCCCCTTTTACTCCAGGTCTCTGGCAGAGCTTGTTTCAGTCCCAGAGGAGCTTCCCTGCTCTTTTGTTGCTGAAGGCCTCCTCCTGTGGGTGTGAAAGGGATTTCCTAGTGACAACAGGATGCTCCAAGGCCACCAGTGATAAACCAAACCTGGCTGTCTTCCCTTTGCTTTCCAAGCTAGTGTCTTCCCTAGTTCTCCTGCCTGGATCTTCCAGATTGCCCTGCTTGAATGCACCACCAAGGAGGTTGCAAGCAGCTTCACTGGGTGCCTTGTTGGCACTGCCAGCCCTACATGGTGCCAAGTCAGATGTGTTGGTCTTCATGGTCTGTCTTTTTCCTGGCAGCAGCAAGCTGTCCATGATGGAGGAGGGTTGAGTGTTGCTTTGCTGGAGACTTGTCTCTAATGCCTTGTGCTTGGCAGAGCAGTGACGCAGCCACGCAGCGTGGCCGGATCTGTGGGCGATGGGAACAGATGGCATATGCTCTGCTGCAAGCAAAGCTCTCCCTTCACTCAGGGAGTAAAATGATGTTTTCTTTCCTGCAGGGCTCAAATCTGTCCCTGGTGCACCACTCTTGGCCACCTTAAGGCAATAAAGGGGAGGTTTTGCTCTTGTTGCTGATCAGTTCTGGATGCCCTGGATCATAATGGAAGTAGGGGCTGCAGGGGGGTGGATAGATTGGGGAGTTTGTCTGGGATGCTTTTCTGGGCCTCAACAGATATTCTGCATGAGCACAAGTGACCTGGACCCAAACCTGGACCTGGACTATGGCCTAGACCTGCTCACGGTGACCTGGGAGCAGTTCAGATTTGGAGACCATTTAGAGATGGACTCCTGACTTTCTATCATTACAAGGGCTCCAGAGGATGAATTTATTCCCTATGAGTGTGGTGAGGCACTGGCACAGGTTGCCCAGAGAAGCTGTGGCTGACCTATCTCTGGAAGGGTTCCAGCCCAGGTTGGATGGGATTTGGAGCTATCTGGGCTAGTGGAAGGTATCTCTGCCTATGGCAGAGGTTTGGAACTAGATGGTCTTTAAGGTGCCTTCCAATCCAAATCATTCCATGATTCTATAAGCACAGGTCCCCAGAGCATGGAGACATAGGGAAAAGGCAGGTGATGCATATGCAGCAGTGCAGAGGCAGCCCAGGGTGGGCAGAGCAGGGTGATCAGCAGTGGATGCATGGAGCCAGGGAGATGAAAAGCATCTAGAGTGCTGGATCAGAGGATTAAAGCCAGCTCTGAAGCTGTGCATTCAGCTTTGGGGTCACCCCATAAAGCTTGGGGACAACAGGAAGGGACCAAACATCTACCATGGCCAACTTAAGTCAATG
Organism: Acanthisitta chloris; assembly: GCF_000695815.1. Taxonomy (NCBI): domain Eukaryota; kingdom Metazoa; phylum Chordata; class Aves; order Passeriformes; family Acanthisittidae; genus Acanthisitta; species Acanthisitta chloris. The sequence continues at coordinate 43,149 of NW_008652099.1, read as the reverse complement.
TGTTTGTGGGGTCTCCCTGGGAGAGACAGATTTGCCCTCCCAAATGCCACAGCTCTGCCCTCCCAAATGCCACATCTCAGCCTAGGACAGAAGTTGCCATTTGGTTAAACACAGCCACGTTGCAGAAGGAATGAGTTTGTCACATTGAATCAATGCAGCAGGAGAAATTCCCAGACCACTGAAATGACTCTGAACCTATGCAGTGTTCCCTTTAGCCCTCAGCATCCTGAGAAGCCACAACCCTCTTCTGCAAGCCTGGGCCTGTGTCATAGCCCATAAGGTTTCCTGGACTGAGGGGTGAGCTCAGGTCATGGGGAAGGGACTGGCTGGTTGGATTGCTTTTTCTCCAGGAGACAGGATGAGCAGGAACATGTGGCTTTTCCTCTGCTTTGCTTTCTCCTGCACCGTGTTGGCCCCAAGGGATCTTCGCCGTTGTGTTCTCGCATGGCCTGGTGGGATAATTATCAGGGGGGTGATGAGTCCAGGGGAGATCTGCAGTGCTGTGCCGTGCCAGGGAGAGCTCTCCCTGCTTCCAACCTGCAGGGGAGTGGAGGGAAGCAGTTGACCTTTTTTTCTGCATGGCTGTGCTGTGCTCCTCTGAGCAGATGCTGCTCTCACTCTGGGGGAGATGCAGCAACAGGGACCTGAGCTCTGGAGCCAGAACCCTGCAAACTCAACCTCTCTGAGGCCACTGCTGGTGTGACATGGCATCTATCCCTCCTGCCTGGACTGCCTGCATTTCATCCCCCACAGTGTCTCCCTGGTATCACTGCTATCACAACAAGAGAAAGGTGCTGCAGCTCTCTGCTCATGGATGTCCCAAATCTCTTTGGGCAAGAAATGTAACTGTTCTGTGCCTCAGTTTCCTCACTGGAATAAAGGTTTTAAATATCCTTAAGACTTTCAGATGGAGGTTCATAGGAAAATGCTATATTTTTCTTTCTCCTTTTTCTCTTTCTTGGTGCCTTTCTCTTTCATAGAATCACAGAATCATTGAATAGTCAAGGTGAATAAAGGTCTCCAAGATCATCAAGTCCAACCTTTGACCAAATACCACCTACCCACTAAACCATATCACCAATTGCCACTTGTCTTTAGAACACTTCCAAAGATGATGACTCTACCACTTCCTTGGTCAGCCTGTTCCAATCCCTAACCACTCTTTTAGTGAAGAATTTTTTTCCTAGTATCCAACCCAAACTTCCCCTGGTGCAACTTGAGGCCACTTCTCCTTGTCCTTTTGCTGGGGAGTGTGGATCTGCTGGAAGGCAGGAGGGCTCTGCAGAGGGACCTGGA
>NW_008652099.1:23389-41788 GCF_000695815.1 Acanthisitta chloris | reverse complement strand
TCCTGCACTTTGGCCATAACAATCCCATGCAGAGCTCCAGGCTGGGACAGAGTGGCTGGAGAGCACCAGGCAGAAAGGGACCTGGGAGATTGGAGAGACAGAAAGCTGAACAGGAGCCAGCAGTGTGCTCAGGGGGGCCAAGAAGGCAAATGGCATCCTGGCCTGGATCAGGAACACCATGGTCCTATATTTTCATCCACTTATTTTATCCAAGATTTTCTGCTTTTTAATTTTTCCAAACCCACTCCCCCAGCAGCAACATACTTCCAGCTCTTCTCTTCCTGTTCCCCCTCAAAACAGGTCTAGCAGTAATGTCCCACACAGAACATTGAGTTCTAGCATTTCCCTCTTTCACTTAAAAATACAGAAAAACCTGGATATTTCCATGGAAGATTTGTCTTTAGGTCAGGAATTAATTTAAATATTTTAATTAAGAGTGTTTTAGGGAGCTTTTACCATCAAATGCCCTGATGAAACCTCTTTGCTCTGGTCTGTACTGAAGTCTTGGCTCTGCTGGTCAGTGGATGACACTGGAGTTTTTAGGGGGTTTTTTTGGTGGTTTAATTAAGAGTGTTTTAGGGAGCTTTTACCATCAAATGCCCTGATGAAAACCTCTTTGCTCTGGTCTGTACTGAAGTCTTGGCTCTGCTGGTCAGTGGATGACACTGGAGTTTTTAGGAGGTTTTTTGGTGTTTTTTTGTTTGGTTTTGTTTTGTTTTGTTTCATTTTTCCTACTCCTGAGCAGGCTCTTAGCACAGAGGTATTGGAAAAGCATCTTCAGCCTGGAGATCCTGATTGCCTGGGCTATCAAAGTCCTAGGGCAATGCCTGCTGGAGCAGAGCTTTCCCCACACCACTGTGCACTTGGCAGCTGGTGTGTTCCACAGTAGAATCAGCTGCATTTTGGTGCAGGGTAGAATAAGCTTTATAGTCCTCCTTCCAGCACAGCTGTGTGTGTGGCTACTCTGTGAGCTGCTCTGGAAAAATACATTTAGGAGAAAAAAACCCCATCTTATTCATTACTTCTGAAACTTTTGTTCAACTTGTAAGGTCTTCGTAGCCCTTCCATATGTAGATTTTTAAGTCTTACCTATGGTATTGTTTCAGGATATTTATTTTTTTAAGGATATGCAATGATAGGACAAGGGGGAATGGCCTTAAGCTGAGCAAGGGAAGGCTTAGATTTAGATATTGGGAAGAAATTCTTCCCTTTGAGGGTGGTGAGGCACTGGCACAGGTTGCCCAGAGACAACTCCCCATCCCTGGAAGTGTTCCAGGCCTTGTTAGCTTGGGCTTTGAGCAACCTGGTCTAGTGGAAGGTGTCCCTGCCCATGGCAGGGCATGGAACTGGATGATCTCTAAGATACCTTCCAACCCAAACCATTCTGTGATTCTAATATTCTATGATGGAGATTTGAAGTGGTTTAGAGTTTCTACCTGAAAAGCACAGTCCAGATGGGGCCCAGGGTAGCCTGGGAAGGGACTGTGGGAGTTCCAGGCTGGCTGAGTTGGAGGGTTTGCTAGACAGAGAATGACTTATTCTTCCCACTTGTCCCCAAACTGAGTGATGTTCCTGTAAACTGATACTCAGAGAAACAGCACTGATAAATGCTGAAAATGTGCATCATTCCTATAAGTTCCTGTCGTGACAGCTGCATGACTGCTCTCTATGTTCTCTCTTCCCCCTCCCAAATCAGCTCCTGAAGGCCCACAGACAGGGTGGGGATGCAAAAATCTGACTGAGCCAGTCTGTGCCCAGGCCAGCCTGAAATGTGTTGTAACACTGGGATCAACATTTTTGATTTGATATATCAAGACTCAAGAATCTGAAGCACCTTGGGATGGGCTAGTCCATTCCTAGATAGGAGCTACTCAATCCATCCCTAATCTTTACTCAGTCCATCTCTAGTAATCTGTTCTTCAAAACCAGTGAGGGAGCCATCACACCCTTTCCAGATTTATTCCCATGTCTTGTGTGTGTTTGGGATTACCAAAAATATTGCCAGGTTGGATGGGGCTTGAGCAACCTGGGCTAGTAGAAAATGTCTCTGTCTGTGGCAGGGGGGTGGAACTATATGATCTTTAAGGTCTCTTCCAACCCAGGTGCTCACTGTGGGGCCACCACATCTCATGTGCATCTTTTTTTCACAGCCTCCTTTGTGCCCAGTGCATCTCAGAGGTGACACAGGAGGAGTGTCCCTGCTCTCCCATTGAATCAGTGCTGGATACTGTCACTTCTCAGGTGTATTAGCTGCCAAATTTAGGAGAAACAAAGGAGGTATTTGCAGAATATATGTTGGGAAAAGATTAAACTTGGCAGCTAGAGAGCCTTCCCCAGACCAGGAGATTATACAGTACGGAATTCTGTTTTCCCTCTTCCCCAGGTGCTGGAGGAAGGATCTTCCCCTGAGTTGCTGTTTTTTAACCCCATCCTGCAGACACTCACTAAAAAAACCTCTCTTGCTAGTTAGCAAGGTCCCTCAGTGCTCATCATCCTTCATGGTCATGACTTGATGATCAGGTGGGGATGGGGTAGAAATACCCTTTCAGCCTGGTGGAAGGAGTCTTTCCCAGTCTCAGTGTTCCAGGGAGAGGGATTGTGTTGGCTCAGTACTTCCCCATGCTTCACTGCAAGTGATTGCTCAAGACAAGCTAGGAACAACCAGAGCAGCTCTGCTCCAGCCAAGGGAATTTTTTTTATCCTTCGCAAACTTTGTGTTTGGGGATGAGACTTCCAGAACAATGTAGCCTCCCCTTCCTGCTGCAGCTCCAAACTCTGTCCCACTTTGGGCAAAAGTCTGGGCAGGGTGATAATCACTTGCTCCACAGAGGGTAAGGGAAAATAAACACCAGGGCAGACTTTCAGGACAGACTGGCTCTTCCTCATCCTACAGATGCACTGATCTAATTTGGAAAGATATTTTGGAGCTTTTCTAGGCTGCAGCCTGCCTAGGATATCTCACATGGACCAGAACAACTGCTTCTCTGCTCCTGAGCTCTGGACCTGGGGCCATCCTCAACCCCTGAGTGATCTGCATCGATTTTCCTCCCCCGGATGTTACAAAGGTTCCCCTTTGCAGATCATTGTCTCCTTGGTAACTGAACTACATCAAATCACAACGGACTGAAACTCATCAGCCTGCAGAGCCCAAGCAATGAGATGGGAAAGAGGGGGAAGGATGTGGGAAGCCTTGGTCTGGCTGCTGAGGAGCATCCTGCAGACAGACCTACCACCTCCACTGCCACGTGTTTCTTCCCAGCTTCTAGCTTGTCTTACAGCACATCCACCCCTTCCCAACACTCTGTGTTTCAGGAAATCTTTGGTGTCTCCATGCACTTAGTTTTGTATATATATATGTGACTATATATATGGATTATTGCAATTATTCAAGGGGTTGAAGATAGCATGGGTAGAGACGCTGAGAAGTGCAAGGAACCAAAGTCCCAACTCCTTCTGATGCAATTCCTTTACAAAAGCACCAGTTGTACTTTTGGAAGGACATCATTAGACAAGTATTTTTCCCTCCAGTCCCTGACAAAAAGTCAACATTTGCATTTAAATAGTGCTTTTGCTACCAAACAGAGGCATGTTACAGAATCGCTGTCCAGAGATAAAGATTCCTTTAAGGGGGGAGGGGGAGGGGGGAAACCTAACTTCAATGAAAGCCCTGCCCATCTCCCATGTGCTGTCAGCAGAGGAGAGGTTATTTATGCATTCCACAGTGTGCCCGCTGAGATATAATCTAGTGCTCTCAGGAGCCTCTGCTTGCTGGGGGTGGAATTATAAGAATTAAAAATTACAAGCCTAAAACAAGGCCAGTCTAAAATGAAATATTACCCAGTGGGTGTCAATAATTCATGAGCAAAACAGCCCTCCTGGGTCCCCCATTGATTCATCTTACTCCATGGATGCAAAGAGGGACAATCTGTTGGGTGTTTGAAAACCTTCAGGATGATTTCCAGGGTCTGGGGTGGGTTTGGAGTGGCTGTGGGCCATGGATGGCTCCGTGGGGAAGGATAAGTAATGACACAAAGTGAAGTTTCCTCTGATGGTAAAGCCTTTCTCACAGCTGACCCAGGGAGAAGAAAACACCATTTGATGAGGAAAAAAAAAAAGTCATGTTTTACTCCTGTGCTCCAAGCAGTGTGCACCAGTGATTTAACCTGCATGTGCAGAGATCCCTGGAGGACCCAGCAAGACCTTCTCAGGCAAATATTTGCCTTTCAGCACAATCAAATCCATTCCCAAAGGAAAAGGCTGGCTTTTAGGAAACATTTTTCTGTATCTGCTGTGTGCAGGCTGGCTGTGTCTGAGGTTAGGGGCACTCATGTGGCTCTCTCCTGTATGGACAAAGGGTGGGAAGGACCTGCCAACCCCACAGGAGCAATGTTTGGACCATCATGGAAAAGTCAGGATGAGAGCTGGCTGATTTTCCAGAGGAAAGATGCTAGCAGATCTCTTCTGAGTGCTTGGGGCCATGGTTTTGTGGTGGACCTGAGAGTCAGTTGGACTCAATGATCATAGAGGTCTTTTCCAACCTTAGTGATTCTGTGATTCTATTCTGTGATGTAAGTCCATGCCTCAAAGATCACCATGCTGAGAGACTGAACTAAGGCATTTTTACCTAGGAGGGTTTGGCCACATTGGAGGAAAGAAATGATTGTCCATCATGAATCTAAGGAACTACAGGACACTGCTAGCCCTAGACAGTCCACAGGGCCAGGAACCAATTCAGCAATTTATGGAGAAAAAAAATCTATTCACAGTGATTAAAAATTAAATTCACCAGCTCTGAGCAGAAGGTACAGCTCACAGCTCTGCACACATTATTGTCCATCAACGTGTCCATCATGAGTCCAGATGAGACTTATTTACCTACTGCTATTTTGTAGCAGAAAGCTTAGAATCACAGAATTGTTAAGGTTCGAAAAGACCTCCAGGATCATTGAGTCCAACCATTAACCCATGTCCCAACCACTGAACCATGTCTCCAAGAGCCACATCCACATGCCTTTCGAACTTCCAGGGATGGTTCCTCCACCACTGCCCTGGGCATCCTGTTGGCTCCTATTTCATGCACATCTCCCAAAAAGCATAGTTGTCTTAGTCACATCTAACCACAGCAGGGACCTCCTATGCCAAAGGACCTGGTTCCTGGTCCTTCTGCACTTACCAGCTACTGGACTCTCCTTGGTGCACGCTTGGTGTCTTCCAATAAGTCTTTTTACTTTTATTTTTGATCTGGTTGAGGCATTTTCCCACTGTTTTCCATCCAGAAAATGGAGATGGAGCAAGGTTGTTTGTACCTGCAGTTCATAGCAACAGACATTCCTCTGTTTTCTGTGGCTCTGCAAAGCTGGTGAACCAGTACAAGAATAGTTTCCTGCAAGTCAGAAACTGATTCTCAAGACAAGAAAAGGTTTATTACTTTAGAAGGAAGAGAAAAGCCACAGGAAATACTGTTTGGACACCTAAGAAAGCTTAAAGAACTGAGAGGGAAAATAAGGCAGTGTTTGAAAGGAGGGGATGTGGCTCTGGCTACTGGGACTATCCATTCTCATAGGAAATATAAACAAGCTAAACAAGGAAAATGCCATGCAGAGATCACACATTGTTTTTAAGGACAGGCCCCCAGACATGATCTCTGCTGCTGAGCTGTGACCCAGCTCCCAATCAATCTCTCCTTCCTGAAATGTCACTAACCTGCACTTAAGTGCAATAACACTTCCCAGCCTAATTGAAATTCTGAGCCAGAGTCAGGAGACATTTGCTTCAAGTAGTGTTTTAATTGTCTGCTCCCCAGGCTGGTAACAGAATATTTTGTGCCTTGCATTATTCAGGGAGACACCAGAGCTCAACCTTTCCCATTAGGTTTGTGCCTCTCCTGCCTTGGGTTTCTGTTCTGTTCTTTATTTGGCCTCTGCTCACGCAGTACCTGTGTGCATCCTCGTGTGCTGCTCAGCCAGGGATCAGAACATCTCAGCCATCCCATCTGCTTGGATGCAGCATTTTGATTTAACCTATTATCTAGAAATAGATCATTTCTGGGAGGCATGGGGCTGAAACCAGACCCCTGGGTCTCTGTAGCCTGGAGTTCTCTCTTTCTGTTAGATTTAAGAGAAGTCCTTCTTCCCACATACTTGCCATTAAAACCTTTCATGTGCCATTTGCTAGAATCAGGAGATTAGTCTGGCAGGGAGTGAAAGAAGACTCAAAGTCTCTGTGGCCTTTCCCTGTTCTCCCACAAGAGCTGCACTGAAGCCATGTCTGGAAACCTGTGCATGAAACCAGGTGGAAGTTATGGAAGTCACCAGAAAGCATTGGATGAGGTCAAGCATCCTCAGGAAGAGATGAAATGAGCCTAATTCCTCATGAGTTGAGCAGTCATTGGCCTTGGGTGCTAACCCCAATCTGTGCTGGTCTTGGAGGCAGTTGGAAGTAGCTGGGTGATCCATTTCCCTGTGAGAACCTTCCTGTGCTCCCCATGGAGTGCAGGGATACTACAAGGGCCCAACATAGACTCAGCTATGTCATCATCTATGGACCAGAATCAAGCAGAAGATAAACCTGCCTCAGCTGTCTTACCTGTTTATGTTGACAGGTACCATACCTGTCCAAAGAGGTGAGTTTGCTTATAGTCTCTTTCTGGTTAAGCTTTGGACTTAGGGGTCTGCTGGGGTTTGGGCTGCACCAGGTTTAGTAAAATATGCGCAGGGCTGTTTCCTGCTGGGATCTATGCCTATATATAGGCCAAAAAGAGCAAAATTTGTTATTCCTCTCCCAGGTTCAGCACCCTCCTGTGTCATCACCACTATCAGAAACCCTCCCCAGCTTGGAAAACAGGGACAGAGGGAAGATGACTCTTCTGAGGTCATGCATTATAGTTCTAGGAAGCCTAACCAGAAGTCCTGAGCACTGTGGAGTTATTGGGTTATTGGTCCCTTCCTCTTCAGAGGGCACAGCTCCCTGCAGACCTCAGATTCCCTGGTTTCAGTTTTGTCTGCAAGGAACACCTGGACATCATGTCCTGAAAGGACACTGCCAAATGGCCACTTGGATGTGGCTGTGAGTCAGCAGGCAAGGCATCTAAACAGAGCGAGTTCACCACCTGCCTGCAGCAGGCAGGCTTGTTCCTTCCCATTTTCTACACTTTTGGCTTGTGATTCCTGCTCATTTTAACCACTTGTGGTTCTCTGCCACCTCTCAGTTCCCTGTGTGATGATAGAACCACTTATCTGACCAAAAGACATCCTCTGTGTCTAAGGAAGTCATTTAGTCTCCTTCCATAATCAACAGAGAAATGGGCACTTCTGGGATGAGATCCATCTCACTCTGAAGCAGAATGACCAAATAGATAGTCTATACTCTCAAAGTGCTTATTTTCCCCCTTAATTATGAAGTTCCTAGGTAGACACATCTGCACCACAAACCTCTCAGACTAGTTGAGATGTTGCCCACCCTGACAATGCTTTAGAGGGTTTTATGTGATCTTGCAGTGAGCTCAGAAAATAGATCAAGCTCCTTCTCTCTTCCCTTTAAATCTTGCTCTGCAGGGAGAAATGGCTCTCTTGAGGGTAGGAAATTGTGTTTTATGTGTAACTGATTTGGAGTTCCTTAGAGCTCTTGTTCACCCATCAATGCCCAAATGGCCCAGTCCTCCAGGCTGCAGAGATGGAGGCATGAGCTATGCCTGTTATTAATGACTTTTATACTCACTCTTCCTAATAAGATGAACTCACAGTCTATTTTTTTTTTGCTTCCATTTTTTTTTTTTTGGGTGTAGCTTCACTGATTTCTTTCTGATTCCCACTCATCCCCACTCTGCTTTTTCAGAAGGATTGTGAGGAAAAACAAGGGCTGCTAACACTGTTGAATTTAACACACCTGGATAGACTGCTTTGGAGGGTAAAGTCCCTTCCCTTCATCTTTCCTCATCACCCAGTTTTACCAGCACCATTTGTTATGCTGAGCCCCAGCCTTGAAATCCACACACACAAGCTGTTATCTCCCACTCCTCACACCAGCAAATTTGGACTTTCTATTTTTGATAGGTAAAGTTAAACCACTTGAATACACCCCACTGAAAGTTTCTTGCAGTTTTGGTGGCAAGAGTTGGACTGCCACTCACCTCCAGGCTGTTTCATCCCAGGAAAGCTCTATGGGAAGTGCAAGGAGCACTTTGATATGAAAAAAATAGAGATATGTGGATAACTCTGTCTATCAAGATGTGCTACCCAGGACACAGTGAGCTTGAACAGCAATTCCCAGATTAGGGATGGATATGAGCCAGATTCAGAAGTGCAGAGTTGAGATATTTGCTTTGGTGGCAACTTCCCCAGCTGGGAAGTGCTGGTGCTAACCCTTGTGATGGGTAATAACTAAAAATATCTCACAGATGTGTTGTGCTCTGTAAAAGTCATGGGTTGTGCCAGATCTACACTTGGTCTTGCTAAACAGCTCAGCCAGTAGATGTTGCTCTTGGCTCATACTGACGTGCTCAAAAAGATGTATCCAACCTGAGACATTTGGGAGCTGTGTGGATCCAACCTTCACACAGCTTTCTGCTTTTGGCTATCACAGACCATCCCAGATGACCACAGAGAAAAAACTTCTATGACACATCTCTTCAGACAGTCACTGGTAATCGGTAGATATAATTATTAGAGGTTGTTTGCCTTGTGCAAATTGGGAATTGCTGGACAAGTACTCAGTATCTTTGAGGGAGGTCTGGATTGTAGTTATCGAAAAGGTGATTGTGGACAACTGCAGGGAGAGAAATGATTGGACTAAGACATGTAATGAGAGGCTGGAGTCAAACAGACATTGGGCTGAGGGCTGCAGCTCTCACTTGGAGTTGACCATTGTGATCCTTTGGTGCCATGGGGAACAGGTGCAATGTGTGTTTGACGGAGAGAGGAATGGAGAGCTGGGATGAGCTCCTGGGGTTGTATTCATACAATCATAGAATGTTTTAGGCTGGAAGGGACCTGAAAGATCATCTAGTTCTACTTCCTGCCATTGGCAGGGACACCTTTCTCCACAGCAGGTTGCTTCAAACCCCATCCAACCTGGCCTGGAATACTTCCAGGAATGGAGCAGCCACAACTTCCCTATGCAACCTGTTCTAGTGCCTCACCACCCTCACAGTAACTAACTTCTTACCAACATCTCATCTAAATCTCTCCTCTATTAGTTTAAAAGCATTGCCCCTTGTTCTATCACTCTCTGCCCATGTTAAAATTCACTCTCCCTCATTTTTTATCTCCCCTTTAAGTACTGGAAGGCTGCAACAAGGTTATCCAAATGGGATTTAGCCATGTTTTTCGTTTCATGGTGTGTTATAGGAAAATGAATTGCCTGGTGTATTGGCTCTCCATCCTGTATAACCCAACCATTCCTGACTCCTCCAAGCACCAATGGTAACAAAATTAATAAAGATAGCAGAGAAATCTTCCATCACCAGCCTCCATCCTCTATTCTCCTATGGATTAACTTCCACTCAATTTTGGGGGATGTGCTGTGAGGAAAACACCACCCTTGGTCTGTTCCAAACCCTCCTGTTTGTACAGGCAATCTTGTAGCTAGGGATATTCATGTTTTCTCATAGAAAAAGTAGCTAATGCACCAGATGATTAACAATTAAGTAAGGTCAATAATTTCCAAAGTAGTCTGAATCTCTGTATATCTGTTAATAAACCCACTCTTTTCTTCCCTCTCCACACACATTCACCTCTCTCACTCTGTAGTACCAATCACAGCTGTAATTAGGCACTGCCTAATGCAAGCTCTTAGGATCAAGGACTGTCTGTGACTGGTTTGCTCAGAGAGTGCCAATCCCAGAACGGCTCTCATCTTACTCAAGGCCTCTTAACACTACTGGAATATAAATGCCAAGTAGAAATAACAGAAAAAGCCATTTACAAATTCCTGGGTAAATGCTGAGCCTTTGTAGCATCTCCTCATCATCTGTGCTGATACAATCTCTCAATACTCTGCCTTTCTTTTCTTAACCAGGACCTCAAACCGAGGGAATTTCACAGCACATTTGTCTCTAGGAATGAATGTTTTTAAGCCTTTAAGACCTTGATCTCTCTTGGCTGAAGATTATGAGTCTGAGGGACTGAATCACCAGGCTCAGGGTTAAAAAATGCTCATGAAGGTCCTTTCATTAGGGAAAAGGTTTTCTTTTCGTGGTGATAACAGGAGAAATCAGAGGGAGACCTCACCTATAGCAAAGTAACGTGTCTGTTCTGCATCAAGACATTATGAAGAACAAGAGCTCAACTCCTACTTAGTTTTCAGGATGAGACCACAAGTCTGCTGCTTTCAGGACCAGAGGAATTTCATTTAGCAATTTCTTGTCCCACTCTGGGACTTTGAAGAGACAGAACAGACGTGTGAATAATCCTCTCTCACCATTGATAGAAAAGGTGATGACATTGGGAACAATTGATTACTAATCAGGCTGAGAATTGCTTTATTCATTATAATCCAGGGTCTCTGAGGGATTTGTGAGCAAATTGCTGTGCCTGCAGTCTGGTTTAGATTGCTCCAACTTCAGATTCCCAGCAATGATGCTAATGGCTCAATGCACAGAGCACACCTTAACATCAATGTTAAAGAATCAATATTAACCTCGTAATTATAATGTTGGTAAAGGTTGATGATATTGATTTCTTGCCCTTGATGCTAAGGCATGTGGGATACTATGTGGTCATTATCCCAGTTGTAGAACTGCAGCTCATGTATCCTTAAACTATCATGAAACAATCCATTAACAGCTTTTTGTTTGGATCCCTCCAATGGTTTGAACATATCTCTGCCTTCTCCTTGGACTGAAGGAATTTAGGGATTTAGGAAGAAATTCTATATTTAGAGAGTGGTGAGGCACTGGCACAGGCTGCCCAGGGCTGTGGCTGCTCCATCCCTGGGAGTGTTCCAGGCCAGGTTGGATGGGGCTTGGAACAACCTGAGCTAGTGGAAGGTGTCCCTGCCCATGGCAGGGGGTTGGAAGTAGATGATTTTTCAGGTCCCTTCCAACCCAAACCATTCTATGATTCAACTCCCCCAGATTTTTTAATTCACCTTGCCCAAGTGACACATTGCCCAAGCATTCTGTCTGTCCCCCTCTTAATGAGGGGACTTAATGAGAGACAGAGACAGAAACTAAAGAGACAAGCCTGAAACCTGCTCCCTTCTGCAATGGAAAACGCTAACAATGTGTTGAAGGATGAGCTGGTAACCACAGGCTCTGCCCAGCAAGGCAGCCTGGATTAGCATCTTCCCATGCAGGATGAGTGTAACCGACAGCTCAGAGGAGGAGAGGCCACTGAAGAGAGAAATGCCTGCTGACACCTTGCTTGTTCCCTAGCCTTCCTCAGAGGGGCACACACTGCTTTCATGTGCTGTTCAACCTCCTCTGTTCCCCTTCCAGGCAAAATCCATATCACTGACATCTCTGTGTGAAGAGGCTTTGGCTGTGTGTAGCAAAACATCATTAAATATTTGGTTTAATAAGTGCCAAGGTGGCTGCCTCAGCATTAAGCTGCAGTTTGCATTTCTGGCTCTGTCTTGGGAGCAGTTAGTGGAGCCAGGAGTGCTGGGAGCCACCAAGAGTGTCTGCAGAACAGTGTCTCCTTGGCAAAATTGCTCTGAGCAGGGGCCACTTCATTCCTGAGTTGTCCTCCTGGGTGATTTTCTCTCTGTGTCCTCCTGTAAGATGTTTACCTTAAGAAAATGGAACTTCTCTCAGTGCTGTATAGATACTGCAGGCAAGTCTTTTAGCTTTCCAGCCCCTCCCCAGTTCATCTTGCAGAGGCAATAATAGCATAGTCCTTGCCTTGCAGGGTTCTTGTGATGAGGAATATGTCGTAGCTTCTGGAGGACTGAGAAACTGCAGTCTTGGGGACCATAGAAATCCTTCAGCTGGAAATGCTGTTCAGGAAACAAGCTGAAATTGCACAGGGCTGGTAAAGCTCTGGGTGTTACAACATGTTAAGGCATTTATGGGTTTATGCAGTGTTCTGCAAATGCTTTACAGGTGAAAATGGAGGCCCTTCAAGCCAGAGCAGGTGGAGCATAGATTAATTGAATTATTTAGGTTGGAAAAGACCTCTAAGATCACTGATTCCAAATATTAACCTCTCACTGCCATGCCCACCACTAGACCATGTCCCTAAGTGCCACATCTACACCTCTTTTAAAGACACGAAGGGAAATTTTCCAAATTCTTTGATTTCCTTTTTGGACAAGCTTTTATGAAAAGAGGTAGTGACACTCAAATCAGGAAAGGTTTCAATCAACTTGGGCTGCACAGTTAGATTTTAATGCAATCATGTATTTCTCACTGTACAGAGACACACATGTGTCTTTGCTAATATTTCCCCTCTGTGCTTTGCACTGAGGTCTGGGGTAACGTGAAGAGGCAAATAATGTGTGAACTCAGCTCTGATGTGATTTCTACAGCATCAGAGAGGTTCAGGGCGGGAAAGCATTTCTTCCTCCCCAGTGGTGCATGCTGGATTTCTCTTCACAAGTCTCTTCTCTGATATTTTGCCTGCTCTGCTTTGAAATAAGTTAAGTGATTAGGCCTCTGTGGCTTTCTAATGGGGAGATTTTTCCACAGTTTCATTTGATCTCCTGTTCCAGACTAAACATTCCCTTTCTCAGTTCCCTGCCCACCTCCCCCACTATTTCCACATAAATAATCTCTCTTTATCCCTAGTGTTTCATTTGCAGGGATTCATGTAATAAGCACAGCTTTATGCTGGGTTTCCTTGAAAGCTGCACACTGGCCTCATTTCCATCTTCCTTAAGTGCTTTGCAGAGCAGGAGGAGATTGAAGCTGGTCCTAAATGTTTGTCCAAATTGGTCTTTGTTACCTTCATTTCCAGGGACTTGTGAGTGCTGTGGAATTCAGTGACAGCTTTGGCCACTCAGCAGCTTTGAAAAATCACATTACTTTTTTTGATTCCCAGAAGTGAGTGACCTGAGCAGCTTTAGGAATGGTGGTGGGTAGTACTGGGTTGATCATGAGCTTTCTGTGCTCTGAGCACATCTCCATGAGAGAGAGTCATAGTGATAAAGTTAAGGTAGGAAGAGGACAAGCAACTGAGAAAGAACTAGAAACCATCTTGTTGGCCACATCATTGGTCTTTTGGCCCAATATTCTCTCATTAGCAGTGGCCAAAAAAGGAAAATATCAGAACAAGACAAGCACTCAACATCCATCCAGCCTGAAAGGAGGTTGTAGCCAGGTGAGGTTTGGCAGCTCCTTCCAGGCAACTAGCAACAGGACAAGAAGAAATGGCCTCAAGCTGTGCCAGAGGAGGTTCAGGTTGGACATCAGGAAGAATTTCTTTACTCAAAGGGTTGTTAAGTATGGGAAGGGGCTGCCCAGGGAAGTAGTGGAGTCACCATCCCTGAAAGTGTTCAAGAAACAACTGGACATGGCACTTAGTGTTACGGTTTAGTTGACAAGGGGGTGAATTGTCAGAAATTGGACTTGATGATCTCAGAGGTCTTTTCCAACCTAAATGGTTCTATGATTCAACATCTTGCAGCCCGGAGTCCTGAGCAAGAGCTGCTGGTTTTGTATCTTTTAGTATTTGGTGTGTTTGTCCTTCAAGCATTTCCCTAGTTACATTTTACATTCATAGAAACTTTGGTACCTTTTCATGCTGTGACAAGCACTGCACAGTTTGACAGTACTCTGTGTCTGTGAATTATGTCCATCATTGGTTTTGCACCTGCTTCCTGCTAGTTTCATTTGACACCTCTCAAATCCAGTATTGGAAAAGGCAAAGAGCAGCTGTACCTGGTTACCTTGTCCTGGTCACTCAGGAACTTTTAATGTATCTTTGTAATTTTTTCCCCCTCACCCATCTCCTTTCCATGGAGGAGTCAAACAATCATGGAATGGTTTGGGTTGCAAAGGTTCTTAAAGATCACCTGGTTCCAGCCCCTGCCATGGGCAGGCACAACTTCCACTAGCCCAGGTCATTCCAAGCCTTGTCCAACCTGGCCTGGAACACTTCCAGGGATGGGGAATCCACAGTTTCTCTGGGCAACCTGTGCCAGTGTCTCACTGCCCTCACAGTAAACAACTCCTTCCTAATATCTAATCACTTCTGTGCTGATGCAGCCTCACCTTGAATACTGTGTGAGGGTTTGAGCACCACAATACAAGAAAGATATTAAGCTATTAGAGAGCATCCAAAGGAAGGCAGTGAAGGTGGTGAAGGGCCTTGAGGGGAAGCCACATGAGGAATGGCTGAAGTCATCTGGTCTGTTCAGTTTGGAGAAAATGAGATCTCAGAGCTGTATGCAACTTCCTCACTTGGGGAAATGGAAGGGCAGCACTGATCTCTCCTCTCCAGCAACCAGTGAGAGGACCTGAGGGAATGGCCTGAAGATGTGTCAGGGGAGGTTTAGGTTAGATATTAGGAGAAGGTTCTTCACCCAGGGGGTGGTTGGGCACTGGAGTATCTTCCCAGGGCAGTGGTCACAGCCCCAAGCCTGACAGAGTTCAAGAAATGCTTGGACAATGCTGTCAGCCACATAGTGTGATTCCTGGGGATGTCCTGTGTAGGACCAAGAGTTGGACTCGAAAATCCTCGTGGATCCCTTCCAACTCTGAATATTCTGTGATTCTGTAAATCAACTCTCCTCTAGTTTAAACCCATTCCCCTTGTCCTATCACTGCATGTCCTTGTAATGAATGATTTTGCTTTTCAGGGAATTTGTATGTTTGGTTTTGATATTCACGTGCACAATCTGCAAAACAGCAAAGTGTTACAGAGGATTTACCTTTGAAAGGGCAGAGGATGAACCACTGGAGCAACTCACTTGTGCTTCCATAGGCTTTTGTCACATGGGACATGTGGAGAGGACATCCTCCTGACAGATTTTTTGTCCTTTCTTCCACAGAAGTAGCAAACTGAATGTATGAATCTCCAGGGAAAGATCACTGGTTTGTGTAATACAAGGCTGGCTTAATAGTCCCTTCTGGACTTGCTCTTTCCAGCATAGTAGAAAGGAGAGTGGTAAAGGAGCACCTCTCTCACTTCCCCCATTGCATAACAAATGCAAGTTTCAGATGGTATAAGACAATCTACTCTTAATCTCCTCTCAGTGTTCTTCCCCCTCTTTGCATAAGAAATACCATTTTTTCATTCATTTGCTGACTGAGATGATTCTCATGCCCTCACATACTGTGATACAAGTTCCACTACAAATATTCCCAGTGGTAGCACACAGAACTGTGGTGCTTTTTTTTGTAGTCTGTGCATGATTTTCAGACACAAAATGCCCTGACCTGCCGAGCTGCAGAGAGCTGCCAACAAGACATGTCTTCAGCCGAGGTCAGTGGGAGGCTAAATCCAAAAAAACCAAATGGGAGATGGATGCCATGTGTCAGCAAAGCCCCTTTTGCTCTGCTCTATTGATTGTTTTGTGTGTATTCCTTACATTTTGCTAGTGTCACTGTCATCCAATTTAAGGCATTGGTGTTAAATTAAAAGGCATGAGTGACTGACTGGTGTCTGAGACACATTGCAGCTGTCAGCTGCAAAGATAAACTCCAGAGCAGGATGAAAATCTTCCTGAAGATCAAGAGTGTTTGGACAAGGCATACAAGTGGAGCCCTCTCAGTTAATTTCTAAGAGGAAAGACCTATTCTTTTGGCATCTCTGTTTAAGATTCAGAACAAGCAATACCAAATATGAGCTTGCTGGTTGATTCTGACCATCTTGAAACTCTCTCCGTTAAACTGGAGAATTAGAATGCACTGGGTCAGCCTAGCATGAAAAGTAATTTGTTTTAGGAGGTGATCATGATAAGATCTGACTGAGGAGGATCAAAAAACTCTTTAGAAACTGGACTAAAGGCCTCTCTGCATGAATCTCCGTGGCACTCACACAGTCCCGTGAGCCTCAGGTGCAGCAGCCACCTTTGTAAAGCTCCTGCTAGGAGCTAGGACTGTTCTTCAGAAATAAAGAATACAAGTTAAAGCTGGCTGTGTGATCGAGGTGACAGCTGCTGGGTGTGATGGGAACCTTTGGAGCTGCAGGCATGAACCACAGCTACTCCACTTAAAGGGAATAAAGGGCAGAGTGAGAGGAGCCTGTAGTTCTGCAGGGCTGGAGCAGAGCAAAACTTCCCTAAGTGGGAATGGGTTGGGTGTGTGACCTTCAGAGGAGTCAGTGCCTTTGAAAAGCAAAATCCTTCCTAGAGCAGTTGCAGCAGCCTCATTATTTCTGGATTAAGGACAGATGGCAACTCAAGTCGCATCGATCAGCAGGGTGCAGTGCTTTGTGGAGAGCTGGTGAAACAGGACTCCAGGGGCAAAAGGGATTGTCTGCAAAGGGTCCCATTGCCTCCAGTGGGAGTGTGCACTGTATTTCACCTGGGTTATTCACTTCCCAGCACCAGAAAGGTCTCCTGCAACCCCATGCTTGAATATAAGAGGGGACACACCAGAGAATTGTGCAGTGGATGAGTGGGAATGAGCATTTTCTAGGCCATGGGGAGTCCATGAGGGTTGTGACAGCTCAACGAGTAAAGATTGAGTGATGAAGTGAGTGATGGGACATGTGTGCAGCCTCTGCACACATGACCAAAACCCACTTGTGTCTCTTCTGCAGCATCTGCACTGGGCTAAAAGCAGCTGTGTGTTGCCACAGCTCAACTGTTCCATGGCTGTTGTAGGTCATTCACTTCATAGAATCATTAAGGCTGGAAAAGACCTCTAAGTCCAATGCAGCACCACCACTATGTTCACCACTAAGCCATGTCTACAACTGCTCTATCCACATGTTTTCTGAACACTTCCAGGGATGGTGACTCCACCACTTCTCTGGGCAGCCTATTCCAGTGCTTACCAATCCTTTCTATGAAGAAAGGTTTGCTAATGTGCAATCTAAAACTCCCCTTGGTGCATCTTGAGGCCATTTCCTCTCATCTTGTCACTTGTCACCTGGGAGAAGAGACTGACACTCACCTCACTCCAGCCTCCTGTAGGGTAGTTGTAAGAGTGATAAGGTCTCCCTTCAGCCTCCTTTTCCCCATGCTGAACACCCCCAGGTCCCTTAGCTACTCTTTTCTACCAGCCAGATGCTTTCAAGTAGTGAGCAGAAGAGCTCAATGTTTTACTCATGGCACAACATTTTCCCCCCCAAAAGGTGGAATGGGAATAACTTCATATAATAGACCCTTAACCACTTGTTTAGAGCTCCACTAAAAAAGACAAATCACTTGAAATGGTGAATGACTAGACCCAGAAAAAGAAGGGAGATTTCGAAAGGTTTATCTGACAGCCAATAAAGAGGATAAATAACATGCAGCATTTAATTTGTCAGGACCATGGTACAACCTGATGATAAAAAAGGGCTGCTCCATAAAGTGGGGAATACCTTTGTCTTGGCTATAAATGCCTGCATTGATTTACTAAGTGCTCTGGTACTTCTCTAACATTTCTTTAGGACTCACAAATGGGATGGAAACTGAGGAATAAGGAAGGGAAGGAAGTTATCTCAGCTCAGCCTTATAAAGAGATCTCATTTCAGTTAAGGATTTGAAATCATGATGGGTTTTATCTTATTTGGTCTGGTTCTCCCATTGCTGAGAATAAGCAGAGTAAGAGTTACCCACTCTGCTCTGCTGAGAGCTCACCAAGACTGCATCTAGTTCTGAGGTCCCCAGCACAAGAAGGACATAAACCTGTTGGAGTGAGTCCAGAGGAGGCCACAGAGATGATTAGAGGGATGGAGAACATCTGCTATGAGGAAAGGCTTGGAGAATTGGTGTTCTTCAGCCTGGAGAAGACTTAAGTATGACCTAATTGTGGCCTTCCAGTACCTGAAGGGGCCTACAAGAAAGATGGACAGAGACTGTTTGCAAGGGCATGGAGGGACAGGACAAGGGGCAAAGGCTTCAGATTGACAGAGGGAAGATACTGGGAAGAAATTCTTCCCTGTGAGTGTGGTGGTGCACTGGCACATGTTTCTCAGGGAAGCTGTGGGTGCCCTATCCCTGGAAGTGTTCCAGGCCAGGCTGGATGGGGCTCTGAGCAATCTGGTCATATATAAGGAGTCTCTGCCCAGGGCACAGACTCATTGGAAATAGATCATCTTTAAGGTCTTCCATCCCATTCTATGATGCTATGATGTAAGAAGTCAGGTGTGGTGGTGCACTGGCACATGTTTCTCAGGGAAGCTGTGGGTGCCCTATCCCTGGAAGTGTTCCAGGCCAGGCTGGATGGGGCTCTGAGCAATCTGGTCATATATAAGGAGTCTCTGCCCAGGGCACAGACTCATTGGAAATAGATCATCTTTAAGGTCTTCCATCCCATTCTATGATGCTATGATGTAAGAAGTCAGAGACTGGAACCTATCCCACACT
>NW_008652099.1:8472-23376 GCF_000695815.1 Acanthisitta chloris | reverse complement strand
CTTTCCTGCAGGACCAGGCAGCATCAATTTCTGTATGTATTTTAAGGGATCAATGTGATCATAATAGGTTATATCCTGAAACACAGACCTATTTGAATAACCCATCATCAAACTGGGGACACCATGACAGCCAATCAGGCTGGGTAACCAGTCCATACTTTGCTTACAAACACAATATAAAATAACTTTTAAAGTCACTGGAGCAGTTATACATTTTATCTCAAAAAAAAAAATCATCCTAAATAAATCACAAGCCAAGGCTTGGGTGAAGCTGTTTTCTCCCTTCCCCAGTCCCACTCTTAATCTGCAAGGGAGTGAGAGTGAAGAAAGACATCCTGAAAAGGGCAAGCAAAGAGTTGATTGCCTCCTAAACGTGTCTGGTTACAGATATCCTATCGATCAGCTCAAGCCAAGCATCAGGATACCTCCCATTATGTCAATGGCCTCTCTTGTAGCTGAAACACAATCTGTCTCCCACCAGGAAACAAGAGACACAGACTTGTTTTCTGTGTTGTTTAGAAATGGAACCAGCAGGCAAAGTGACTTTTGAGGGAAAGACAGTCCTCTTCAAGGTCAAATATTTGTTGTGTGCTGGTAATAACTCCTTCCTCCACGCTGCTGCCAGGATCTCTGAGCACCTTGCTGGCAGGTTCACTACCCTCCATTTCCATCCTACTTCATTTCTCCCTGTTAGTCTCACCACTAAGTATTTAAGCAGCTTCCATGACCATCACAGTGTGAATGCTGAGGATGTGTTTATTTTCACTCTGTCTTGGGAGGAAAAGTTAGAGCACAGCTAGTCTGGTGGTAATAGAGTATGAACTCATGGCTTTATGCTGTGGAGGTGGATGAGTATTGTCCCATCCCTGTGCAAGGGGGTGCTGATAACATCCCTATATTCTGATCTGGCACTTGGTTGGGCTCATTTTTCCAGAGAGGGCTGCTGTCCTGCCTAGGATGTGTAGTGAGCAGCAGAGCCCACAGCTCTGTACAGCCACGATCTCCACTGCCTCATAAACAGCAATACAGGGAGGCTGAGTCAGCTGAAGTAGATCATTTGCATCTCTGAATTCTCTGACTGTTGGTGAGGGAAAAAAAGGGTCTTTATTTCATTTTTATTTTAAAAAGCAGCATTTGTCTTTCCCCCAGTGTTTCCTGTCTTCAAAAAACTGCATCTTTAGCTCATTATCCTTATCTGTGCCTGAGACCAGCACACAGCTGAATTTCTTGGACCTGAAGCATCTCCAAGGGTAGCTGTGGGTAATGAGAGAATTCACAGCAGGAAAAGCAGCCATCTGAAAGTGGCCACCTCTGAGATGAAGGGCCACCTCTGCTCCTCCCCATGAGGTGGGCAAACGATGGAGCAGAACAGTCAAGCAGCAGAGGCTTATTTTAGCAGATTTTAGCTTGCTACATATGGCCAATGAGGAGTGCACTGGCCACTGAGGGATGTGACAGCTTATCCATCACCCAAAGGGCCTGGATGATCACCTGCTGTCTTTTTACAACCCAAACCCCAGCCTTGCTGGGCTTCCTGCAGGCCTTTGGACTGTGGGAGGCAAGCCAGATTGAGGTGGGCTTCATGGTCCATCCTGCCATCAACATTTATGAACATTCCACCAGGGCCAGTTGTTCTTGGCAGCGAGCAGGAAAGGCACCATGTGGAGAAGGCTGCAGAGGCTCAGAATTTTCCTTCTGCAAGTGGCAGGATCACCCCTGCAGCAAGGGACTTTGTGGTTTCATCACCTCTCAGGGCTGTAACTGGTGGCACAAGGGGGAAAGCTGTGTGTTGCTGACACCAGCACTAAGCATGGCTGGAAGGTGAGCCTAAAAAGTCTCTTCATCTTATGGTGCTCACAGGTTGCTCCCTATGAGTGCTGCAAGGATACTGGAGGGAGATATCCTTCTCCACCAAAGCTCTCCTTGAGAGTGGCACCTCTCTGTGGCTGGTGGGGTCTGCAGCATGGGGAAAAGGAGTGTCCTTTTGAAGGGGAGGAATGAGTGGTTAAACTCCTACCCTTATCTCTTCCCAGCTCCCTTGTCTTCACATAGGCACGTGTGTTTGCGTGGGGGAAGAGGTGGAAGACACAACCTCGCCGACGCTGGATTTGTGTCATCAACTGGTTTTTGCAAGGGCTTTCTGGGTTTAGGAGCCAACAGGACACAAAATGGGCCGAGGATCTTCTCAGTAAAGGGACATGTTTGCTGCTGGACTAGTTAGAATCATAGAATTGTAGAATATCCTGGGTCAGAAGAGACCTGCAAGGATCATTGAAGTCTAACTCCTGCCCCTGCACAGGACCTCTTCAAGGACCACACCATGTGCTTGAGAGTGTTGTCCAGATGCTTGTTGAACTCTGGCAATAGGGATAGGGAATAGTTGAAGAGAAGTCAATGTCAAGGCAATTGTCCCTTTCCCTCCTATCTCTTGACTATCTGAGCTACTCCATGGTGTCTAGTCCCACCACTCTTAAAGACATCCCAGCTCTGGGGCTTGGCATTGGGTACACTGTAGACTCTGCCAGGCCAATGCTGCCTCTGTTTCCTGGGTGCTGAGCTCTCCTTGTAGCTGACAGGGCTTTTCTGGCTTTTGCCCAGGTGGTTGGAACTCTTGGTCGGCTTGGGGCGACTGCACCAAGGACTGCGGGGGAGGCCTGCAGACTCGCATGCGAACCTGTCAGCCCCTTCCCAACGAAGGTCTGGGCTGCGAGGGAGTCCTGGAGGAAGGTCGGCTGTGCAATAGGAAGGCTTGCAATAGTAAGTGGAGGCATGTTCCCCCGCACGCGTGTGGACCGCTCGCTCTTCCCAGCAGGAGGAGCTTGGCCTCATTCCCATCGATAACGCAGGATGCTCTAGAGGCATGAGAAAAATGCCCCAAGGGCTGTGTGGGAGCAGCAAGGCCAGGGGAGCATGTGAATTCAGCTGTGCATGGCCCTGCCCTTCCCTGCCTGTCTCGTGGTTACGCATGCACATGTGCACGTGCTGGCACACGTCCTCCAACACATACACCTGCAGGTCCAGACTTTGGCCCCAAAGAATAGCAGGAAATCTGTAGGAATCAGGCTTGCATCAGGTTTTCATATGCTGGGGATAAATGAACCACCAAAGGCAAAAATATGCATCCTTAAAGGCATTTCTTCAGTTGGAGCTTCACTCCCAAGCAAGCAGCTAAGAATGATGCTAATCTTGCTTCATTTAGGCTTAGTTCAAGAGCAGTGTTGTCCCATTCTTGTACGAAATAAAGCCTATGCTGTTAAGATGTGGAGAAAGATTTGGATATCAGACAAAACACAAGGATTGAGTGAGGCAAAGTCTTTGGTGGATGCTCCATTCTCCTCCTGTATTGCATCCTCTTTCCAGGTCCTTTTCTTCAGATAACAGGGGACAGATTGTCAACCCCAGTCAGGTATTGATGGGTTGAGCTGGTGAACCTCCAGCACTTTCATCGCCGGTTCTTCTTTTGCATTAGCTGATTTGAGAGGGGGAAGAAGAGGAAAAACCAACAGCAGACAGCTCAGCTCATGAATGGCTGATTATAATTGTTCCCTTCTTTTTATTTCAAATTCATAGTAGAGAATGTTTGACTAACTCCTCCGACTACTCAAATAACTAGGGAAAGTTCAACTCTCTTCAAAGGCTGAGAAGCATCTCCTGATAAAGGGGAAGTTCAAATAAAGGGACATAAATATATTCCTCTAATAAGGGCTAAAATGATTTCATGCATTTTTTAACATTTCCATAAATTTAAAATACGTTGCAATTAGGCTTTTTTTTTTTGTTTTAATGAAACCTTCTAGTGTGTTGAATTTCATCTCCTTGACTCACAGCTGCTAATTTCCCTCTGAGGTTTGCCCACATTTGATCTATTGTTTGATCTCCCTTGCTTGCTAGTGACTTTGTAGTTGTAACACAACTGTGGCTTGAGGCAGTGAGGGTAGGAGACTTGGAAACTGGACCTGAAAGGAGATCTGGCTGTGGGACTTGAGTGTGCCTGAATGTAGCTGGAAGAAGGGCCATGCTGGTCTTGGTGTACAATGGTGTGAAGGAGAAGAAGGAGGAGGTGGCATTGTGGGTGGGTAAAGGAGGATCTGCAGCTGTGGTAGCTCTTTGACCTTGAGGACACATGGGACAACAAGCAAAATTACTTCTTGGAGTGACCCTCCATAGATTGTCTTTGCAGAACCTCTGTTCCCATCCCTGACCATCTTCAGAGCTCTCCATGAGACCTGTTGGATTCCTTCACATCCCTCTCGAGCTTGGTGGGTGGCAGACTGGACACTGTTTTCCAGGTCCAGCCTCACCAGCACTGAGCAAGGGGCATAACATCTTCCCTTGATCTTCCCCAGGGACAAACCTTTGGGTCTTCTTCATGATAGATCTCCTGAGCTTGTGGTGGCAAGGAGGGATGAAGTGGGATGATGGGCAACCTTGGAGACTGGAAGTCTGGGATGGGTTTCCAACTCCACTCATTGCATGGAGCACAGCAGTGGGGGATGAATCGCTATTTACTCATGATTTACTCACTCATTTTTTTCTGGAACACAACATTCAGCAAAGCCAATCTTAAGTGCAGAAAAAAAGTGGTTGTATCCCAGAGGGGCTGTGATTCAATAAATTATTTCACTTGTCTTCCTGTCCTCTTTCCATTACATTCCCAGTCAACTCCTGCTCCACAATGCAGTGTGATTAGTTCAGCTGAGCTTATTTGGAAAGAAAAGATCTTGAGCTAAGTGGAAACCCTTAGTATGGAAAGAGAGTAGGCCCACAGAGTGGACAGCACAAACTGATTGAAATATACAGAAATATATGAATAAATTAACTAATTCTGGTTAATTCTCCCAAAAGCCTCTTTGGAGGCAAACTACTAAGCTCCATTGTGATACTTTCATGCTGGAAAGGATTTGAGGGAAGGTATGAGCAGTAAATCTTTCAAGAAGACTTGCCCATGCACATTTGAGGTCTGTGTCCTACCTCAAGACAAACCTGTACTTCTTCATATCTACCAAAACTGTGTTTGGCTCTGAATTCTCCTCTCAGTGAATCTGTCCCTTGTTGCCTTTGCAGCTGTGCCCAAGGAGATGCACTTTTGACCCAGGAAGAGCTTTTAATTTATTTGCACATATCCTTTCCTTCTCTTTACTTCGATCTGCACCAAAACCTAAGAGGATTTAAAAGTAGACTAGAAATCCTGTTTTAAATGTGTCACTGTTATTCTCATATTGACTTTAGCTCATAGATTCGTTAGGGATGAGTAGGGTGTTCATTCTTCCACTGGAACTGTTATTTTCCTAAGTGTTCATTATATGTTGCAGTTACATAGATTTTAATTACTTTTTAATTAAAATGATATAAAAAATAGAAAAAGAAAAGAAGAACTAGACAGAAGAACATCTTAACCTGAATTGTGCAGCATTTCTTAGCTTGAAATAATACCTGACCAGCTCTCCAGGTATTATGGAGTAGCTCACTTTAATTTTCTAATAGAAAGCAAAGAGTTAGAAATACTCTTTTCCTTGACCAAAATATATTCTCTAATCCTGATAAATCATCAAAACAAAACAGGAATATGTGCTCTGATGTTTTGCTCTTTGCTGTATGGGTAAATTGAAACTTGCCTGCTGAAAAGCTGCTGGCCAAGCAAGTTAGGTTAGAATAACACAGATATCACCACACCTTCAAAACAAGGGCAAGCTCATCTCTTTTCTGTAGCTTCTCCTTTCTTGCTTCTGCCAAAGTGGCTCAGAAGCTGATGGGTGATTAGCAGAAGTGTTGTAGCTGTTTATTTGGATCTCCAGCATCTGAAGAAGGTTCTCTGTGGAAATCACTGAGTGCTGACACTCAGCATCCTGGAGCTGCTGAGATGAAGTTTTGTGGAGGATCTGTGAGGGTTTCATTGGTTGTTTAATTTCGCTCGTCCGTGGTAAATGCTCTAGAGGGATCTCACATTTCTTGTCACACAATTTCTCCACTGTGTGGACCTTCTCTGGGTCTTGCCATCCTTCCTTTTCCAGAGCTGCCCCAGGGGGGCTTTCAGCAGTGCTCAGCATGCAGGGGTGGGAATGGTGATTCTCAGTCTTTCCAAGAGGTGTGACTTCTGCCAGCTTGGTCACTAAATCTGGGTGTAGACACCTTGTTCTCAGAGCTGAGTCTGAATACATTGTCTGGAGGCCACAGTGGTTGAAATCAGTGCACAGGGATGGCTGAATGACTCCACAGGCACCACTTGTAGTGGTCATTTTGGTTTTCCAGTCATTTGGGCCACCACCTCTGTTATTTCATGTAATGGAGTCTCTTACTTGATCACCTTCGGGCTAAATTACCCCAGGGCTACATACCCAAACTCAATGGCAAGTGAGCCAGTTAAGTTGTCCATGGGCAAAACCCAAAGCTGTGAAACACCAAGGAAAAGCTGTAATAAAGGTTTATTCCAAACTGGAAAGAAAACTTTGTCTGGTAACAGCAGCTTGGCTTAGGCAGAGCCTTTTTTTGTGGCAGCTCAAGAGACATAATCTGAAGGACAACATCCAGATTTTGTTGTAATTCTGATTTTTCCTTGCTGGAGGCAAAGGACCTGGTGATATCCTCCTCTCCAGCACAGACAAGGGAGATTTCCTCCATCTGTTGGATTTGGCCAGGAGCTGCTGTTTTATAGAGGGAGGGAGAAAAATGCCAACCCAAGTGTGGTGGGAAGTGCTTGCAGAGGAGCTTTCCAGGTCCACCCACTTTGGATGGAAAGGGACACGCGCTGTGCTCCAGTGGCCCTTCTTGGCTGCAAGGTTCTGGAAGCAGTGGTTGCTCACATCCTGGCATGCAGAGGGTCCTTCCAGGGAGCCTGGATGGAGAACATCCAAACCAGAGGGAGGATGTCATAGGCCTGACCCCAGTGTGGGAATTCAGCAGTAGTGGAGAAATGTAAGAGCAATCAGAGATGTAGGCAGCCTGCATTTATTCCTGGGGAATGAGAAGGGACAGAGGAGCCAGCTGAAATCCTGCCATCCCATCTGGCAGAGGCAGTGCAAAACCATCTCTGACATTTATAAATATGCTGATTGGGAAGATACATCTCCCCAGGGCTGGGAAAGGGGTGACCACATCCTGCCGTCAGGTGCCGAAGAGTGACACTGGCACAGTCTTGTCATTCCAGGCTGGATTTTCAGCATCCAGCAAGTTCATTTCTAGTCCTTCAGCTGTGTAACTGTTAGTGGTGTGAGGAAATGCATGTTTCATTCAAAAAGCTGAGCCTCAGTCTCACTCTCTGCCTCCCCTGATTTTCATTTAAAATAGCTTTTTTTTTTCTGCAACCACCAAGCTGAACTATCCTGTGCATGTGTAGGAGCATCTTCTTTCCCTGCAGGCCAGGCTGGAACTCACTGCAAGCTGGAAGAGCTCCTTGTCCTACAGTTACCTGCTGCTGCTGCAGAGACTTCACTCTGTCCCCTCTTTTGATGGTGGTTCAGACATTTCCTGAGAGTCACAGATCCCACCCAGCAACATTTTCGCAAGTCTTAGATACTCAAATTGAAATGCTTTGGGCTATTTCCTTTGCTAGTGCAACTCATATATCCAGTAGCCTCTAATATGACCCTCTTCTCCATCTGCTGAGATCTTGGGGTTTAGGGGTTGTCACTGATTCTGTCCTTCTCAATTTTACTATTTAGCAGCTGCTAGATGCCCCCAAAACTCCATAACAACCACCACCTTTTCTTTCAGCTTTACTTGACCAGATTTACTCACCCAATTTGAACTTGTTTTTGTTTTCTTTAATAATCTCTTTCCACTCTTTGCTCTGGTCCACCCTTTCATCCCACCATCCCACCTCGCCTGAATCATTTTCATGATCCAGCTGTTTGCTTTGCCTCTCCTGTTTAAGGGATGAGCATAGTGTGCAGCTCTGGTGAGACATGTTTGGATGTTAAAACCTTAGCCCACAGCACTCCAAGTCTCTGCATTTATTTTTTTCCCCTGGGCTGTCTCACACATTACATGTTCTCATTAGAAGTGTTGGTCACCTGCTTCCTCTTCCCACCACTGCAAGATCATCCTCCACATCCACATTAGAGCTATGTTCTTTCAAAACTTCATGTACTTCTTCTTGAAATTGAAACATCTCTGTGTTCCTTCCAGGGGCATTATTCCTCTAGCCCTCATGTTAGCATCTCTAAGGTGCTCAGTACTTCAACAATGTGCCTTCCTCGTGGCATTTATACAGATGGGATGTAAATCAAGTCCAGGTCTTCCTTTGGTCCTCTCCACTGACCCTGCTGTGGGAATTAAGGTGCTGAAATCCCACCAGTTCTCCACTGCCTTTATATTTTGGCATCTGCCCCATAAAGTTCAGGTACATAAAACCCACAGCAAGGCATCACTTGTATCAACTTTGCTTTGTGGATAAGGAATCTGGTGTTTCCCTGCTTTGGTTGGAGCCACAGTGGAATTTTGCATGTATTCAAGGCATCTGTCCTGGTTAAATCTAAGCTGTGCTCTGTGTTAAATGAAGACAGATCTGCTTCTCCACAACCCCTTTTTCAAAGGGGAGGGCAGGCTGCCTGCACCAGTGCAGCAGCCCCAGGATGGGTCTAGAGGATGTCTTTTTGTGGGAGGCTTGGGGCAGGCTGGAAGAGTCATTCATTCAGCCACTAGACCTGATTGACTTTAATTAGGATGAGAAACACCAGCACAGACCTGTCATATCTGTCAGGAAGCAAAGGAAATCATTCAGCTCCTTCAAGACTAAGGTCAGCCATTAGGAAGTGTCAGCAACATGAGGCACAAATAACTGCTGAGAGGAGGTTCAGGGTGTTAAGGTTGCTCTTTTATCTTTCCTTCCTTCTGTCCTGCCTCCTATCTCTCTGTCCATCCATCCATTCATCTGTGCTCACTGATTGATTCTAGGATGCTCAATGGCAGGTTTTCCTTGTCATCTTCCTTGCTCTGGGCAGCTGACAAAGACATCTAAGCTCCACATCTACTCCTTGGTGCCCAGCTCCAATTTCTCCTCCCAGTCTAAACAAGTCTCTGGGAAACTGATGGGATTCACTGCAGATGGAGATTCTGTGTGTTCTTGTGGTCTGTGAGCTCTCATGCAGAGAGCAGATGAAAGTGTGTGGGTATAGTCAGGAATGAGTGGTGGGAATGGAGCAGGGTTTGTGAGACATCCCAAACATGGGACTAATTTAAGTTGTCTCCTAAGCAAACTCAAAAAAATGAGTATTGGAAAACTAGTTAGAGGGTGGCTTTTTAAATTGAATCTCACACACCAAAG
The DNA here is from genome assembly GCF_000695815.1 of Acanthisitta chloris. Classification (NCBI taxonomy): domain Eukaryota; kingdom Metazoa; phylum Chordata; class Aves; order Passeriformes; family Acanthisittidae; genus Acanthisitta; species Acanthisitta chloris. The sequence goes on along the minus strand of NW_008652099.1, from coordinate 14,114 downwards.
TCCAATGAGTTTTTTCTCTTAAAAACATAGGAATTGAGAACTTTCTATTTCAGTAAAGAGCCAGACAAAAACAAGGTTTATGCAAATCCTAGGATGTTTGTGGTCCTGATTCCTACTCCCAGTGTCTTTCCCTTGAGGATGGCAGGTGGGTGAATGCTCCATTCCATCCTCTCCAGCCAACAATCTGCACCCAGTTGGTGCTGAGAGGTTTTGGAGGAGCTGGTGTAACCAGTTCCCATGTTCCTGAAGTTCTGCTTTTGGGCAATAGGGGTGGCAAATAACACAATTTCACAAACTCTTCCGTGATCCAAACTGCTGAATATAAAGCCTGGCTCCTGGCAGGGACTCTGAATCATTCCTCTCCCTCCTCTGCTTTCCATTTTTGGACGGCAATAAAGACTCCTGCCACCACACTGAAGCTTCATTAACCTTTATTAATTTTCTCAGGGTTTCGGGATCAAATTTGTCACCATTTCATCTCTTGGCAGTTTGTACTTCTTGAGAAGATGTCTGACTATTTTACCTCCTTGGGGGAAAAGATCCTCTGTCTGGTACTTGCTGTTTGGAAACAAATTGGCTGCCAGATCACAGATTACTCGAGCTCAGCTCTGCTCTCTGCTTTCCTCGTGACTCCAGTGGAGTCAGCTGAGCTCTCCTGATTTACAGCAGGCACTACTGGTGGGTGGGATTTGGTTGTTATTGCTTGGTTGTTTCTGTCTTTACTAGGGAAGGCATGTGTCAGGATTGTAAGATGCTCAATAACATGGAGAATGGAAATTTTAGTTTCCCCTCTAGCAAATTCATGGGATGCAAATGGAAAGCTGGCAGAGTGTGGGTTTGGAAGGAACAGGGTTGCTAGGTGCTAGCTGTCAGTCAGGAGTTCAGTGCCTTTGATTTACAGTGGATGCATTATTTACCTGCTGAATTCAACACTGTGGTCTCCAGTGGGAGATTTTCAGTTAGGACACAGGGATCAGGAGCTTCTCTCTTTCAACTGAGCTGGAAAGGTTCCCATCCATGGCTCTGCTGTATTTTGTTGATGCCAGACTTCCATCTCTCCTTGGTGTTGGTGATAGGGGAGAGTCTGTGAAGGAGACATCCTTTTGAGCTCTCCCTTTGCTTTTCACCTGGCTGCTCCGCTCAGCTATTCTGTAGTTCCTTGGCAGAGCACTAATAAGTAGATGTTAGACGCAAGGCAGAACTTTTCACCCCCAAAATACTGTCAGTCCTCACCATAAACCTCCAAACACTGCTAGGGATAGTGGGGTTCAGTGCCAGCACATCTGAAAAGGCAAAACCCTCCACAAGCGCAGCAAAGAGTACAGACGCCCTCGAAAATCATTGTCATTAACTAAAGACTAGACACAAGGGATCATATTCTGCATGATCCCAAGTCTCACTGAGAAACAAGGGGCTGAACTGCCAAGCAGGCTGGCTCAGTGCTAAGGCCTCAGGGACTGCTGGTGGCCAGGGGTGTTGGGGTTGGAAAGCAGGTGGTCGTGTCAGCCGAACGTCGCAGGTCGCTGTTGTTTATACGTGTAACCTTTGTAGTGAAAGATCTTGCAGAGTGAACCAAGGTGTATTTACATGACCCATTACCTTGCCATAGCCAATGGACGCTATAATTCCAGAAGCCAATCGCTGAGGTCCACAGATAACAGAAAGCGAGAGGACACTGACGACCTGCAGCACTACGGGTACCCTGCACCTCAAATAGGTAAGCTCTGACCTCCCACAGCAGCCTCTGGAGTTGGCACACTGCCTGGTCACTGCGCTCCCCGGCTGGGCTGGGCTGGCTGCACTGACTCGCTTTGCTGTTTCAATGACTCCCTAACCGTCTCTTTTCCCCCAGGTTAGTGTGGGGGGAAAACTTCCCCCAATTTGTTGCACACTGAACAAAATGGTCATCACGCAGTTTGTTCCCATTCCATCACCCTCTAGGGTTTTGTGTTGTTGCCGTCAGCCAGAGAAGGCAAAAAGGGTTAGACACAAAGCCCTAACAAGTCCGTACATCTCACAGATCACTTGTCATCATCCTGCCTACTTCTGTGTCACTGCTTTGTCTGAGCTATCTAAACTGCCATGGTTCATTAAGCCAAAGCTGACCTTACTGTGATGAAGTCACTTTGCTGATGTCCATGTCATGCCTTCCCATTGACCATAGGAGAGGATGAGCAGGGGGTGAAGGGGACAGAACAGGATTGATCTCCTCTGTCGCTGAGTCTTTAGTGCTGGGCAAGGACTTTGGTCTGGTAGGTTCTGCAGCAGGAACTTCCACCCTTCTTCAGCAGAAGGGGAATTATATGTTGCAATTACAGATAGAGTGTGATCTGGGAAGATGGGAGTGGACTGGACCTAGATCTGTACCAGGTTCAATCTGCCCCATCCCTGGAGGTGTTCAGAGGTTGGTTGAATGGGGCGTTGAGCAACTTGGTCTAATGGAAGGTGTCCCTGCTCATGGCAGGGGGGTTGGAACTAGATGATCTTGAAGGTCCTGTCCAACCCAAGCCATGCTATGATTCTGTGATTGAATCTGGAAAGGTTTTGTACTCTCCCCTCATCTCTGCCTTTCGTGGCAGGAGCTCAGCACATCATGAGTCTTGGGCAGCGTAAGGTGTGCTGAACCTGGCCTCAGGTTAAAATCCTTGCCCAGTGACCATGCAAACATTTTGTGCTCTAGAAAGTCTTCAGAGAGATGATTTGAAAAGGAAGAGATGTGAAATAAATTATAAGGGAGAGTGGGTCATATTCTGGTGTAGATTGGCTGTGCTCCATCCTAATCAGCAGGACTTTGCTACAGTACAGCAGTGAACAGCATCAGGAATCTCTGCGATGTGGAGTCTCTGGGGATGACTGGGCAATGTCTGGAGTTGTGGCTTTCAACAAAAAGCAGGGCACAGCCTGAATTTCTTTGCTATCCTGCACTGAACTTGCTCCCTCCAGTGGGAGCAGCTCCACTGCCTGCAGGATCCACGGAAGCTGGCGAAAGGGTGTAGGAGAGGGAGGGGGTTTGCACTGCCATATCATGGTGAAGTTGAGCTTAATCTCTCAGTCACATGTGTTCAAATGGGGAGGAAGGGAAGGCACTCTGAGGCAGGTCCTGTGATTTCCCCTGTTGTTCCAAGTCTGCCTGGTCCCAGGTGCTTCCCCAGAGCTCTTTTCCAGCCTGTAGCTCAGCCATCAGGTTTATGACTTGGCTTTTCTTCCTGCTGTGCAGCTGGATACTGGATCTGGGCTCAGTGACATGTCTATTAACTCCCTGCCATGGTGGCTGCTGCTGTAGCATGGCTGGCTTAGGCTGTGGTACCCCTGAGTGCAGCATGGGCTGGGAGATGTGCTCTGTCCTGCTGCAAGCTTCCCACATTCCTGCCACAGCCCCCAGAACAGCAGCTACAGCCAAGCTGTTCAAGGAAATCAGGATGGAGGAGATGTAGAGACCAGGCAGAGGGTACACTCCAGCAGGGGATTAGAGGGAATCTTTAGCTGAGGATGCCAAAGCAAAGCCCACATCTTCCTTCCCTAGCTATGGACGCAGTTTGTAGGGGATAATACATGTCACATCTACTCAAGACCTGGAAAAATAAGGACTAGGGATGAAGGGATGACCTTACCAAGTTGAAAACTAGCATTTTCTCCTGCCAGCCCTGCAGAGCTCTGGTGTCCAGGTCCTGTTGGCCCACAGGCTCCGGCAGGGCTGTGATCTCAGCCACGGTGCCACTGGTGCCCACGTGTCTCTCACAGCAATAGCACAAGAGAGAGATCCTGCCCAGCGGGTCCCTGGCAAGGACCCTCCTGGCTCAGCCCACAGGCTGCTTCCAGGAGGACTTTGCCAGCATCAGGTTGTGAACAGAGGAATGTCTTGCATGTGGAGAAATGTCAGCTTGACAGATGACTCCAAACCAAAACGGGTTCCTGGCGGAGGAATGACAGCAATGTGCTGCTCCATTAATGCTGAGGGAAGAAACAGCACGGAGAGGCTGCAGGCAGTGGTGGGAAAACTACAGCCAGCTCAGCTCAGTTACTCTCAGGTCTGGCCAGGAGCTGGAAAGGATCCTGGATTGCAGTGCTGCATCCCTGTGGAGTGACCCACACACCCAATGTCTCTCCTTTCACAGCATCTGCTGGACCCTCTCCAGCTGCTGCAGCTGGATCTGTGGGAGCAGCATGGGCCATATTCCCACTTGAAGTGGGGTCCTCACCCTGTGAAATCCTTTGGGGCACTCCTGTTAATCACCCAGCTAGCCTGGAGCATCACAGGACTTATCAAACACTGATTCTGTGGAGACATCTGCCTACAGGCACTAGTCATGATGGAGTGTGTTGCCCCTTCTGGAGGTGAAGACAAATTTGGTTGGAGCACCTCTGCTATTAAAACAGACTGAGGGTTGGGGTTGTTCAGCCTGGAGAAGAGAAGGCTCTAAGGAGACCATAGAATCACTTCCAGTGCCTAAAGCAGGTCTACAGGAAGGCTGGAGAGGGACTTTGGGCAAGCACGTGGAGTGCCAGAACAAAAGAGAATGGCTTTAAGCTGAAGGAAGGTGGATTTAGATTAGATATTAGGAAGAAATTCTTCCCTGTGAGGCTGGTGAGGCACTGGAAGAGGTTTCCTAGAGAAGTTGCAGATGCCTCATGCCGGGAAGTGTTCAGTCCCAGGCTGGATGGGGCTTGGAGCAAATTGGTCTGGTGGAAGGTGTCCCTGTCCACAGCAGGAGGTTGTAACTAGATGATTTTTAAGTTCCCTTCCAACAAAAACCATTCTGAGATTCTGTAACTTCTAGCAGATCTAATTATGACAGCACTGAGCTTTCAAACCTGATGAGCATGTTAGACGTCTTGCTCTTACATCCAAAACTAGACCCAGAATCCACTTCTGGGATGAATGATCGGAATATATTTCATCCAATCATTACTATTTGCTACCATCTGACCCACAGAAGTGCAGAAATTCCTCTCATCCATGCTTTTGATGATAGGCAATATTCTGCTTCTCTTGGGTGGAGAAAGAGCTTGTCCTCATGCTCGAGAGCTTCTCAGAACTGGGTCTCACATGGTTTGAAAATTAGTTGAATTTCTGCAAGGTTTGAGGCTAGTCTGGACATAATGTCCCAGTGGACTGAGATAAATTGCTTCATTTAAAATGACACCAAACCCAAGGGAGTCACCAGCACTTAGGAAATAAACTATATTCTGGGTTTAAAAGCCAGGGATTGGTGCAACGTGAGAGATGGTAACTGAGGAGATTTACCTTCTAGCATAGCTATTTCTGCTGTGAGAGGGCAGAAGTCAGAAATAATAAAGACAATGAAAGGGGGAGGAGAGGGAATTTGGTTCAAAGATGCCATTCATTCATCTAGTGGCACAGGAACTCATCTGAAGACAGATATTGCAAACCCCAGCCAGGTCTGTGTGGGGAAGTGGTGGGATGGCATTACCTCCAAGGAGGGCCCTGTGTCTCTTCAGGCTTCCCCATCCCACCTCTGACCTCTCAGAAAGATTTTGAGGCACAAACAGGGTGTGCTTAACTACCAACCCCCCCCGGTCCCTGCCACTGAGGGACTGGGTGCTGCTGCCTGCGTTACTGGGGAGGTTGCTCAAGGTCATTGAAGGGGGTTCAATGAGAAATATGAAAGCATCATCTGCTC
>NW_008652099.1:0-8451 GCF_000695815.1 Acanthisitta chloris | reverse complement strand
GAATGGTTGGGATTTGTGGGATCTCCTGGAGTCTGGGCCACTCTGGATGGTAAATGCTGAAATGATGGTACCAAAGACTTGCTGATGGTGAACTTGGAGTCTCACAGGACTGTCAGACAATTGAGTTCCTTATTGGAAAGGCAGGAAAATTATCGTGGAAATGAAGGTCTTTATATACCAGGAGACCTAATACTTGAGAAACAGGATATAGGAGTGATGTTTTCTTGAAGCCTCAGAGCCTCAAAACATGCTGTCTCCTACACATCCCAGGGAAAGACCAGTGGTCCATAACATCCATCTAACTGGAACCAACTGGACAGATTAATCAAGCAAAACATAAAGCAAAACAGCATTGAGCAACTTTGGCTTAATGAACAGCAGCAATTACATCTCATGATGATCATTACAATGGCATTGATGAGGGAGGGAAAGGCTCATCCTTACCTCCACCTCTGTGCCTAGCCAGTAAATGAAGGAATGAAAGCCTGTCCACTTTACAGCAAGGACAGGACTTCTTTTACACTTTCTCCCCTCACAGGCACATATTAATTCACCAGGTTCCAATTAGTGGGCATATTTTTAACTCCCAACTGCCTGAAGGGCAGGAGACATTCAAAGTTGATGTGCTGAAAAGCATGACACAAAGCAAATGACATGGATGATTGCCAAAAATCCCAATGAGCAGACTGATGAGAGCCACAAATACTTGAAATCCTGCATGAAATTTCATTGCACATGGAAAACACTAGTAAATAAATATATCACCTCAAGGAAAATGCCAGGCATGCACAGCTTTAGGCAGTACTGGGCAGTTTGGTGGTCTCCAACCCTATCACAGTTCCTGTTCTGACACTGCTTTTCATGCAGCTGGTTTATAACTCCCACTGAGATCTCAGGCTGAGATCTCCAGCTGTATAGTCTCTCCTGTGCTCCAGGTTGCAGCTGGCCAGTTTAGTACAGTATCTGCTGTCCAGCTTTCGTTGGGAATGGGATGGTGGTGTGGGAAAACACATCCAAGTGCTGGGTGCAGTTCAGGCTTGCCATGCTGTATAACTCCTGAAGTATTGCTTACCTCTTTCACCCAGTGCTGGGATACTTCTTATCAGCCACAGTCTGCCAGATGCACCTGGAGATGAGGAAGAAAGGATTTTGTCCAGGGTAGACTAATGTCCATGAAAACTAATGGAAAATTTCCCTTTCCCTGCCCATATCACACTTCTGGTGACTTATTTGGAGGCTGTGGCCTGCTGAAACACCCCCAGCAGGGATGTTAGTGACAAAGAGAAGATGTCTCACTGCTTTCCACTCCCACCTCTTGCTCACTGGGATACTTTCAGTTGCCTTTCCAGTGCTGCCTCATAAGGTAAGCAGTTGATAGGGACTGTGTGATGTCCTGGAAGAGTCAGTCTTGTTCTGGGTCACATGCTCAAAGCAGATCTTCTCCACAGGTAAAGGAGAAAACTCTGTGGTATTACTTCAGTTGACCTTTCTCAGCACTGTCATGTTCTACTTTGCTCCTCCTCTGCCAATCCACATTGGTAGGGGCTGTGAGAAGGCAGGGAAAGGAGTGCAATCCTTACAACTGCTCAATTTATGGATACATTTACTATATCTGACTAATGACTGTTGATTACTATTATCTCTGAGTAGAGGTTGCATATCCCAGCTCACATGGTTCTGCAGTGGCCACACCACCTCATCATCAGCGGTGGTGCTCCTCCTGCCCAGTGCCCTGATGCTTCCATAGCATCCTTCCCTTTTTATTGTGTGTGTACTATAGCTCTACAGAGTATCCAAAAAAACTTTTAGCCCATTGTCAACCCTCACATATTCTCACCAATCCCCTCACACCCATCTTATCACACCACCTGTAGGACACATTGCACAGCCTCACAGATCTCCAACAACTGGGGAAGTGTAACTTGGAAATCTCTGCCCTGGAGATGCAGGTACTAAGGATGCCACATCCTCACCTTCTGCTCCAACCCTAACAGGTGACCCTGCAGCAGAGGAGTGGTCCCCATGGAGTGTGTGTTCTACCACCTGTGGGGAGGGCTGGCAGACCAGGACGAGGTTCTGCGTGTCGTCTTCCTACAGCACTCAGTGCAGTGGTCCTCTCCGGGAGCAGAGACAGTGCAACAACTCTGCTGTGTGCCCAGGTATTTATGGGCAGGAGGGAAAGGGAAATGCATGACTGCCTGGGATAGCTCCACTGTGATATCTTCTGGGTGTTGAGGCACTGGCACAGGTTGCTCAGAGAAGCTGTGGCTGCCCCATCCCTGGATGTGTTTAAGGCCAGGATGGATGGGGCTTGGAGCAACCTGGTCTAGTGGAAGGTGTCCCTGCCCATGGTAGGAGGGTTGGAACTAAATAATCTTGAAGGTCCAATCCAAACCATCCTATGATTCTTGAGGGAGATAGTTTTTCTTCCTTTTTCCTTCTCTTTTTACCTTAAAGGTTCATACAGATGCCGTGCTAGACCAAGCACTATGAGATGGGCACCTGTTTTGCATGGTATGGACAATTCCATGGTATCTAAAGTCCATGAACACAGTACACTTGAAAGGAATGTGTCCTTTGGGGTGTTTCCAAGCATGAGGCAGACTGGGAAAGAGAAGTACCAGATGACACTTTCAGTTGCTCAGATGCCCACACTGGGCATTAGTGCAAAATGAGCATGAAAAGCTCAGGATGTTGGTATATTTATGAACTGAGCTCCTCATCACCTCTGTTTTCATGCTACTTTCTACACAATTTTGATGAAAAAGTACATTCTGGGGAGCCTGGACATTATTCTGAAGAGTTATGCTGTTAAAGCAGGTGTGTCTCCTGGCCACGAGCATCATTGTTCAGAACCAATTCTACAGTGGTGAAACCACTCAGATATTTTCCATACTCTTTCTGCATTTCCTCCTCTGATTATCTCTTATCATGCTCAATTCCTGGTGATAGTTTTGAACATCCTTTCCTGACACTGGTGGATAAATCCCTGTTAACACCTTATGAAGGAGTGGAAAAGTACTTGGTTTTTTAGTGGGTTTTTTTTTCTTGAAGCACTATTGATTTTGCATTAGCTTCTGCAGTAAAGTTGGAAGGGATGAAGTCCCTTAAGAGAGATCAGTACATTCTTGTAACATTTGGCCCTGAAAGATTACAGTGACTAAACTTCCATAAATAACTTGGCCAGATTAGATTAGATTAGACTGGAGAACCTTAGATTAATATAGATTAGAAGGCTGATTAGATTCATATAGATTAAATATCTATTTCCAAGAGTTACCAGTGATGGCTTGAGCACTCTTGGAGCATGTTGCCCATCCCATTTAGTTCTTCCAAGTCTCCCTAGCTTTTCCCCTGTGGAGTCATTGACCTATGACAGTAATCAGTAGACAGAGTACAGCTTTTCTGAAAGCCTTAAAATGCTGTAGCCTTTGATGATTCAGTGAAAAAATGTCTTAAGGGACAGAAATGAAGGTAAGAAGTGACAAAATGATGGTGATGCTTCTTCCCTAAGGATGGTGGGTTTTATTCCTCTCTAGTCAATGGCATATTTTTGTTCTAAAAATGCCCTTTTGGCTCAAAAATCTGAAAAATTAGAGTCAATTAAAAGTGCATTGGGATTTGTTTCAAAGACTGGAAAGTAACAGACACTTGGTGTCGATACCAAAGCATAAAATGACACGATGTTCCTCTTGCATCTTTCGGGTTGGTTTGTTCTCGGCCTTCCCACACGCTGCTCATTCTGGGTGGGAAGATGCTGTGCTCTGTGGGCTCACTCACTTCCTCAGACCTCCTTTGGAAGGGAAACTCACTTTTTCTGCTTCCATTGCAGTGCATGGCACCTGGGACGAGTGGTCTCCATGGAGCTTGTGCTCTTCTACTTGTGGGAGAGGCTACAGGGATCGGACCCGCACGTGCAAACCCCCTCAGTTTGGTGGGAACCCCTGTGAGGGTCCAGAGAAGCAAACAAAGTTCTGCAACATTGCACTTTGCCCAGGTAAGGAGAGTTAGAGATCTGAAACCTTCCCTTCAGCAGGTCTCCCCATCTCAGAAGATGCCCTCACATGGCTCATCAAGGTCAAGTTGACTCTAATGAAAGATTGCACAGTCTGCACTGTCCCAGGGAGGATCCTCTATAAGAAAAGGACTCATTTAAGGAGGAACCTAGAGGTGCTTTCTGGGATTATTCAGCTCAATTTGTCTTAGGTTCAGATTTGCTCTCTATAATCTCTTTCAGAGTACACAGTATATAGATTGGTTCTGGCCTGGCTCAGCTATCACTACTATTTCCAAGACTGTCTTAAGCTTCTTACCTGTTCTCTCCAGTGAATAGTTTAAACTTATTTTACCTGACTGGGCTGGTTGTTGTACTGAAATTACTTCCTGTAATATATATGCATCAATTCACTATATATGCAAGTTTTCTCTGTAACTGATCCTGTTTTAAGTGGAGAGATGGACTAAGACTCCTGAGAGATTTCCATGCCAAATTTTAACACTTTTAATTACATTTTCCCTACCCTTAGATTACAATTCTAAGTGTCTCTCCCAGAGTTTTGCTTTGAAATACAAGAAAGAACCTCAAGATGAAATGGTTTTCATCTACTGGAAATCCACATATGCTCCTGTGGCTTCCTTCCTCTGATCCAAACTGGGATCCCCTTCATTTAATTCTGGGTGTTCTGGTGAGCATGACTTGAACACGTGGGAGCTCCCCAAAACTCCCTCCCTCTCCCAGGGTAATGTCAACTGACATTTTTCCAGTTTAATGAGAATCATTATGAGACATTATTATGTCCCTGGAGGAGGAGAAGGATTGTGGGAGTGCTGAGAACTTTGTGAAAACATTAGTGAGAAGCCTCCTGGCATTTCCCATCGAGTTTTCACTTCAAGTAACTATCCTTGGATTTTTGGCTGCTGTCCAGAAGACTTTACTTGGAATAAGAACATCCCAGACGCCAAATTGACTCTGTCATCAGAAGACAAATTGAAGAAGTCAGGCCTAGCATTGCTTGGGCAATAAAGCATACCCTGAGTTAACATTGATCCATAATTAATTTAAATACAAATAAATATGTGGCTACGCCGCAGCGAAGGCACCAGCAGTGGAAAAGACACACAGCCCAACTGCAAGACTTCAGCTCTAATTAATGCCACAAAGGCAATCAGTGGCTTGGCAGTGCCAAATGAAGGCAGCGTTGGGGGAATCATTGAAGCACAACAATGGGTGCCTGACACACCAGACATTCAGATTGCTTATTACCACCCTGCTCAGAGGATTTATTACTGTAGCTGATAAAAATGCTCTGCTGGAGGGACAACAGAGCTTTTGTTCCTCCAGAGCAGTGGATAGCACAGGCTGAGCCCCAAGTCCTTTGAAGAGAGAGAAAAGGAGGAAGACAATGTCTGTCTCTGCACAGAACACACCAACCAGGCTCCAAGGAACATTTTTGATAGACTCATCCTGTGGTGTGACCATAGCACTGAGGAATCTTTGCTGTGGTTTTGGTGGAAACCCTCAGCATCTTGCCCAAGAGACATCTTTGTATCAGTGTTAAGAGGCTGAAGGTGCAACATGGACATATCTGTTTCTCCATTATTGAAAATGCCTCTGAAATGACAGCCTGGGAATAAATAAAAGGAAATTACCTGTTCCCTATCCCCCACTGAATGAGCAATTTATGGATGTGACTTTCCTTTTTGCACCTCCAAATGCTCTCACTTGTGGCAGCTGTCAATCACCACTGCCACAGCAGCAGGGAGAGATTGGGTAATTAAAAATATTTTTTTTTGGAAATGCAACTTTTAATGTGGGAAATGCAACATTTAATGTGATAGATGCAATCTCACTTTTCCAGAGTAGGGGAATGTTAATGAGGGACAGACACCATCAGTGTTAGGTAGAAATTCTCCCCTGTGAGGGTGGTGAGGCACTGGCACAGCTTGCCCTGAGAGCTGCTGCATCCCTGGGAGTGTTCCAGGCCAGGGTGGATGGCACTCTGAATAACCAGATCTGATGGAAAGTGTCTCTTCCCACATCAGGGGGGTTGGAACTGTATGATCTTTAAGGTCCTTTCCAACCCAAACCATTCAATGATCCTATAATCAGTTCATGGAAACTTAACAGCACTACCTTCAGTCAAAAAAGTCATACTAATTTATACCTGGTAGGATCTACCTTGTGGAGTTTTGGATCATTTCCAGAGAAGAATCACCTGTCAGATACCATGTCTTGCATTTCCTCTCTTTGGGATTGATAGGCACTGACATGATGCCTTGAATTTATGCACAATGGAAACATCAATCTTGGATTGCTAAAACCAAACACCTTTTGGAAGTACCTTTCTGCCTACCTGATTTTTCACACCTTCCGAGCTCACGTGCGTTAGTCTCTGAGCTAACACTTGCTCATTTGGCTGGTTTTGACAGGTTTTTATGAGTTTGCAACCAAAAAGCTGCTCAAATGCAATAGGGATTATACAAGGCTGTTCGTGTCCTTGCAGATTACACAGGGGAACAGTTTGCATATATTTTTATTGGAGAGACAAACAAAGCCAAAAAAAATATAAAAAGAACTGAAATCTAAAGCAAAGTGATTTGAGCCACAATTCAGACTTTTCAGGGATTCAGGTTGTTTTCCTGAGTGAGACCTAACAGCTCATGAGATCTAAACAGAGCATAATGACCAGTGCTAATGAGAAAAAAGTGCTCCAGGAATAGCAGACTTGGTGATAGATCTGTTGATCAGGGACCAATTAGGGTGTAACTGCCACACTTGGGAACACCTCAGTCCTTACCATGTTAATAAGATGTATTCATGTTTCTCTCCAGCCCCATCCCTATCATAACCTCCCTTGTCTCTCCCTCCTCTATTTAATTATCAGGCAATGCTGTGTAGAGACATATCAAGTCTGTCAGTGTTAATTCAGCCATGAGAGAAGGACATTGACCACACACACATACTCTCTTCATGATCTCCTGTTGGAGCACACCTTTGCTCCAAGCATTTCCCAGCTAGCAGCATGGATTCCTGTGAATAACACTGTGATTTGAATGTGCTGTAATGAAAAGCAAAGTGTTTGAGTGCTTGAGAAAGTTCTCTCTGTGAACTCCTGCATTGCCTTGGTGAAAAATGGGTTCCTTAAAAAAGTGCTGATTGCCCAAAATGGGAAATGTCATGGTAATGTACTGATTCCTTCCAAGTTTTCAGTGAAAACATGATCCATGCTCTCTGCTTTGATGTTGTGTTGTGATTGGCAATATTATTAGCTTTGACTTTTATGGCAGAATGTGTAATATCAATAATTTCAACTTTTATGGTGTTATGTAGAGTTTGGAGCATAAAAATTGAAATGTTATGGCACTTACATCCTGCCAGGCCATAACATAACAGTCAGAGGCTGTAGAAGGTCCTAACAAATCAGCATTGCCACAGCTGTCTGAACTTTTTTGGATGATCTTTGCCCTCTCTCATGACCTGTGACTCCAGTTTGTTCTTCCATGCTTGGTCCCTTGTAGATAAAACCAGAGACTTTTTTTACATGACATGTCCTATTTAACATCTTTTTTGATGGTCTGAATGTTGGGATTGAGTGCACCCTCAGTAAATTTGTAGATGACACTAAGTTGGGTGGGAGTGTGGATCTGCCTGAGAGTAGGAAAGCTGTACAGAGAGAGCTGGACTGATTTGATCAATAGGCTGAGGACAACTGCATGAACGTCAATAAGGCTCAGTGCTGGTCCAGCACTTGGGACCCAACAACCCCATGCAGCACTACAGGCTGGGGGAAGAGTGGTTCGAGTGTTGTTTGGCAGAAAGGGACTTGAGAGTGCTGGTGGACAGTGACTCAATATGTGCCAACAGTGTGCACAGGTGGCCAACAAGGCCAATGGCATCTTGGATCTGGTTCCCACTTAGAGTCTTACAGCCTGCCTGGCTATTGAGAACAACTGGAATTACTCTGGGAATAAGACAGGCAACTTTTGCCTTGGGAAGATGTTGAGGAAAGCAGCTTTGCTTTTGTGGGTTCGTGGGTTTGGAGTGTTTGTTTGGTGGTGGTTTTGTGGGTTAGCTAGGGGAGTTGGAACTACATGATCATTGAGGTTCTTCCAACACAAAGAGCCAGAAATTTTTTGGAGGTAAAGCCCTTGTTTTGGCACCACTCTGTTAGTGTGAATATATTTTAGCCATGGCTGCAGGCAGAGGACTAGAGGGAATGGTCATAAACTGAGACAGGGCAGATTCAGATTAGATGTTAAGAAAAATCTTTTCCCTGTTAGGGTGGTCAGGCACTGGAATAGATTGCTCAGGGAGGTGGTGGAGTCACCATCCCTGGAAGTGTTTTAGAAGACTCTGGATCTGGCACTGCAGGATATGATTTAGGGGTTCCAGCAGAGTGGCTGGTTAATGGTTGAACTTGTTGAACTCAGAGGTCTCCTCCAACCTTGATG
>NW_008652098.1:0-4042 GCF_000695815.1 Acanthisitta chloris | reverse complement strand
AGTTATAATTTTTAATTAAAAATCTGTCAGGCTTAAAAAAATTAAATGCTTCAAAAACTTCTAGTGCTTAAAAATGTTAAAAAGTTGGAAAAGATATGCATTCTTCATAGAAAATAGAAAAAAACCCTGCAATTTTCAATAGGCTTTGTACTTGAACATCAACTTCGGTTTGGGCTTCAAGTAAATGAAGAAACATATAAACTAATTAGAGGAAGACTTACTGTTTCAGTTGAACTCAAACTTTATTTTGATTAGAGGAAGCAGAAAGAATTCCTCTATATGTGCAAATACTTCTCAATTGAAAAAATAGGTGCAAGGAATGTTTTAGAATGCTGAAGCCTAGTGATGACATGAACCTTTAACATGAACAACAATATTTGCAGTCAGTCTGGGTGAAGTTTTGAACCATATCTGCAAATTAACAGTTATTTGCTCGAGTGTTATGGGTGCTTTTTTATAAGCTCTGTTGAAGCTGTTTGCTAGATAAGTGTATATCTATAGCTTTCTGTTCAAAGTATACTCAGAGTTTGCAGGATGATGTATGTAATGAATCTGAATGTCCTCACATTTGCTGTAAAGGTTTATTTGAGGAAAGTAAGGCAGAAGAAGAATTGGTGGTACATCCAGTGATCCTGGGTTAAATAAATGACAGGGGGAGTTCAGCCAAGAACCATTTTATTTTGATTTATCATAAACCCCCCCCCCCTCCCCTATAAATGACAGGGGGAGTTCAGCCAAGAGCCATTTAAATTTGATTTATCATAAACACACCCCCCAGCCCCCATTTCTGATATTCTTTCTGATTTTGCATGGAAACAAATCTGGGAAGAGCATCTCCTAGTTGCAGCCAATTCTGTTGCTGTCTTTTGTTACCTTCTTCAGTTCCCTTTGGGAACCATCTTGGTTTTATTTTTCATTTGACCCAACATAAGTATCTCTCAATTTTACAAGAAAACATTTATTTGTGTCACTGATATTTAAATTTTCTTCTGCTATTTGCCTCAGGCCTGTCTTGTGTTATCTATAGATAGGCCTACACACCCTTATGGCACTCCCAGCCTGTGAGCAACATCTTTAAGCTGTTATTGCTTTCCAGCCTCAGGCCTGTCTTGTGTTATCTATAGACAGGCCTACACACCCTTATGGCACCCCCAGCCTGTGAGCAACATCTTTAAACTGTTATTGCTTTCCAGTTGGGCACAGGGGTTCCCTGTTCTTAAAAGGGAAAACAATTTGGTTTTTACAGCAGAATTCTCATGCATCATTGCACTGTGAAATAAATATGAATAAAATATAAAATTGCATAATTTATTTAAGAACAGCAAAAAATTAAAAAAATATTCAATTTTTTTAAAAAATCTTGTGATTTGACATTTTTGCCAAATCCACCCACTCATAAATCAGCCTCCAACAAAATTAGGATTACTTGAAAACATGTTTGGCAAAATAGTGCAAATTAACACCTATGCTACTAATGAATGGAATAGAGAAATGCTCTTGCTGTCATTCCTAGCTACCTTAATGCCTTTCTACAAACTCTTAATTGAGAAGGTGAAATTTTATTCCATCATTTATATCAAACTCAATATTATTTCTTTGAAAAATGAGACGCATAGCCACAAAGAGAGAAAATCCTGTGTGTACTCCTGTTCTCACACATCTGCCAAACATGTTGCCAGATGGCAATCACATATTCTTATTCTTTCATATACATTTTTAGTTGTGTTTCTTCACCTCCTGGTTGTACTAGACTACACACAATCATCACCTCCCTGTGGGAATGGGCGTATCCAGAATTCAGGCCATTCGTACAGCGGTTCATTGTTCAGCACTGAAGAACTACTCTGCTCCAGACTTCCATTGTACCTCAGAAGAGGCCAGTCTTTTACTTTATCTGATTAAACTGATTGATTTTACCCTCCCCACAGAGGTTTGAGTCCAGTGAGCAGATCAGAATAGGGGCTGATTTATCAGCTGTGTAATCCTGTGAACAATTGCAAAGTCCACGCCAACATTTGCAATGGACTCTCTATTGGGAAAATTTGTGTGACTTGGAATGTATTTTCATTAACCAAAATTTGAATTTTTAGATTATAATTCATGAAGTGTTGAATTGATAGAAAAAACTCTTGAGTACTATGTATATTCATACCTGATAATGACTTTCATACAATTCGTTATTATGTTTGAGGTTTTTTTAACCAACAGAGTGCTAGTATGTTCTGGCAAAGTAGTGCAACTGACTGCTCACTCGAATGTTTAATTTAATACTTACACATGCAGAAGTGTGACAACTGGTGATGCATAAAACCCACCTCTGTATCACTTATCTCAATCACTGACATGGCCCAACTTAGTTCATGAAATATGAATGTTCTACTCAACTGCAGATAAGTACACATCCTTGTATCACTGAACAGCACCTTTCCTGCCTAGTGCTTACAATTTTTAAAATATTATTTTGGTTTCCTCAGTATGATCTGTGCTTTTACAGGACCTTCTGAGTATATTATAAACTTTCCCCCTACAGTCTTTTGTTTTAATGTTATTTGCAATTTGGCAGTATTTTACTACTGAAGTTTTGTGGTAGCAAACACACAATTGATGAAATTGTCTTCTATTCTACACAGAAAAGATACAGTACTTTTCAAGCCTGTGATTGACAATATTCTGTGAGAAGCCAAAGACAGCAGAGCTTGTTTGTTTGGTTTTTTCACCCTGCCAAATTGCATTGAAAATTGTACTTCAAATTTCTTGTTTACTGTCATCAATATTTCCAGAAATGATAAGCACTCAATCTTGCTGCTGAAATAAATGAAAGTACACAGAGCTTCTAGAAAGCACATTTTCAAGTATTAATACATTAATGCTTGTTTTTTCCTGATAGCAATCATCTATGCTTCATATTATTTTGCTGTTGATATTACTGTAGAGATAATAGTTTAAAAAATATGGCTTGTTTCTCAGCTAGGAGTTGAGACTTTATTTTCAGGTTTTTTTCTGTTGATATTACTGTAGAGATAATAGTTAAAAAAATAAGGCTTGTTTCTCAACTAGGAGTTGAGACTTTATTTTCAGGGTTTTTTTCCTTGTGTTTTCAGAGTAAGTGAAGCTGCAGAAAGTGCACAGGTGGCTCAAGGGGATTATTTGCAAGAGTATTTGACATGCTATCTTGAAAATGCATTTTGGAAATTTGGAATGAGAAGGAGGGATGTTTTGATACAGAATCTGTGAGGGAGAACAAAAATGTTTAAAATGAGAATCAGCATTGATAAGTCAATGAAATTGCTGGAAGGGGTTGTTTTGCTAGTAGAAGTCATGTGTCACTTTTGGGCCAGCAATCTATCTCCTCACAGAGCCACTGCATACAACACCCGGTGGTAGCAGCAGTGGAATAGTTGCTGTGTCACTAACACCTGTGAGCATCTCCTGGGAAATGCCAGATGGGGAAACTGCCTGACATCACATCTGAGGGTGGGGTCATTTAATAAGCTCACAGACAGGAGCTGCTGGTGCCTGTGCACAGAGAGACGGAAAATCAAGGATGGACCAAGCCAGGGAAAGCAAGGAGGATTCTTTCAAGCAGTGATGGACAAGTGAAGAGTATCGAGCTGGCCTGAAAGGGTCAGCAAGATACAAGACAAGCACATTCCTGAGAGGGAATGGCTTGGGAAAGAACCGACCTTTCTCTTTGAGTCTCTGTTAATGATAAGTAAAACTTGGCTGCTCAACAATTGAGCCTTCCTAGCTGCAACGAGGCTGCTGAAGGGGCCTTTGCTCAGGGGATGGAGATATGACTCATGTAACTCTCTCCTGAACCTGCTGGTACTGGAGCAACCCTAGCTAAACAGCCTGGACAGGGCTCTTTTAATGTCTCCACTGAAATAGGAATGTTGTTTCCTTTGGTACAGAACATCCTAATTGTGTGTGGGCTTTTTTGTTTGTTTTGTTTTGTTTTGTTTTAGTTTCTGGTTGGGGTTTTTTTGTTTATATTTTAAATCAGCCTTAAAAATTATAGGCTTACATTTCTAATAGTTACAGT
>NW_008652097.1:0-16147 GCF_000695815.1 Acanthisitta chloris | reverse complement strand
GGCGGGAGGGCTCGGCCCAGCTGGTTAAAGCAGGGCTAATTAAAGCTCGGGTTTTAAAGAAGAGACGTTGTTATTATTATTAGAGAATTACGGCGTTATTCGTGCTGTGAGCGATACGCAAAACAAGATTTCTCGGGATGCCCTCCTAGTTCTCTGCTCACAAGTTCTGACCACGCATTTTATCTCAAATCAATAATTTGTCTCATTAATTCTCTAATTATTCTTTTATGAACATCTGTTTTTTCACGAATACCCATTTTTAGCCATAGGTATTCACAGGAGGATTAGAACATCATATACAAATGAAAATGAAATTTAAGTAGCATTTTCCTTCCTGCTTTATACAAGTAATGTGTTTCCTAGCAAAGTAAAATGCCATATTCTTTTATAGTAAATGTGTAGAACATTTGACTATTTGCACTAGTATGTCTCCAGAACTGCTTTCAAAGCAGTATCATGTTACAGACATGTCAGAACTGAGCTAACACACAGGTGTTGTACACGGTTTGTTCAGTCTGTAACTGGCATTAGATTCACTTCTGTTTGTTTTTGGTTTGAATAGCTGGAAATGAGTATCATCATTTGCAAATGCAATCGAAGAGGGCAAAGCTGGAGATGTGGAGGACATCCTACAACTCAGCGTGTGAGGATGTCTGCACACAGCCAGACACCAATCCTTGTGCCACTTCAAGGACTTTGTATCCATGTTCAGCCAGTGCTTTCCTCTAAAGGGGGATGAATCAGGCAACTATGTTGAGGCTGTATGACATTTGGATCAGCTTTTATAGATATGTTTATGCATTTCATAGTATATCTCTTTTCCCACAATCTTGGCTTCTTTAATTCCAGGATGTAAAACAGTTCTGCATGCATGGCTTTATACTTAGCAGGTAATTCACCTGAATTCCACAGGACTGCTCATGTTTGCCAACATACACGTTTGTACAGTGCTTACCCCTGCCTTGTCTCAGTCTGCACTGTGGGTTTGGAATGTACTTCTTCAGTGTGAATATGAAAATAGATTAAATCAAAGTTGGCAGAGTATGTGCCATTTAACTTGGATCCTGTTTGTGAACCCCTGTATTCTCTAGAGGCATCTCATTCTCTCTGTTCATTACATGAGGAGATTTGGGTCTAATCTTTGTTTCAGAATACTTCCTTACCCACTAGAAATTGCATTTTTCACCACCATGGCTTGACTGAAAAGTGTGAATATAACTACTCATGGATCGAATTTCACACTGGTTTGTGACTTGGTAATCCTGCCAAAGTATGTCCATTTTAAAGATCTGATGGTTGAAAAATCATAATTCCTTGTTGTGTACTTTGGACTGTTTGAGATATCAAAAATATGTAGCATTTTTATGGGCAGGACTTTGCTACCATCTTTCAAAGCTGCAGTGAACAGCCTGTTGTATACAGCCATGGGTGGTTTAGTTGGTTTCCATATGGTCCTTGAGCCCAGCAGGCAAAGGAGAGAAAAAAAAGAAACAAAAATCTACTGTAAAACTTGAGCAATATTCAGGGAGGGTTTGACTAGATGTGTACTGAGCTGATGCTACTTTTATCTCTTTCAAATGATCTAGATTAAAAACAGAAAAAAATCCCTGCAATACTGAGTAAAGATGTACCTGCAGTTAGGATTAGAAATGTGTCTAGGTTTAGATTTCAGCATTTTAAGCAGAGTGCAGCACAGCTTGACATGGTCCTATGCAGATTAGTGATTTCATTGAAATTCACAAAAGAAATGTTTACTGCACTAAGAATTTTGTCTTCAAATAACAAATATTCCAGGGAAACAAAGTATAGTTTTAGAAGAATAGAGACAGTATACTTACTCCTCCTGAGTAAGTAAAACTAGTACATAAGTTTTATACTTGATGATTTGGTAGAACGTAACAGTTTGTCTTCACTTGCTGGAAGCAGAATTTTAAGTAATTTTATTTGTGATTTCAGGATCATGTCTAATTGATCAAGATGGAAACCTGTTTAAGTATCTTTTGGATTATCTTCATGGAGAAGTTCTGATTCCTGGAGATAACAAATTTGAACTGCACTGCAGGAGGAAGCAGATAATTTTGGAATCCCTTATCCATACATTCTGCCTGACCATTTGGCCAATGGTCCAATATAGAACTTTAAAAGGTCTTGACATTTCTTACATTTTTGAAGTTGTACTCTAACCTGCACCAGTCATTAGCATCAGATACCAAAACTGTAGTATATGCAAGTTAGCACTTAACACACTAAATCATGAATGAATTCAGAGTTAAATCTAAGCTAAGAGATCCTGAAGTTGACAATGCAGTCATAGTAGTTAAGGATATCAGCTTTTCCCATCATTGCAATACCACAGCAGTTTAAACTTGACTCTGTGTTACAAGCAAATTGTCTGTAAACCTTAGGTAGTAGGAATGACATTGCTTAGTTCCCTATTTGGCTTAACATTTTACTTGAGATTAGATTTGATCTCTTCAAGATGTTTGGGTTGGTTTTCAGTTTCACAAATTCATCCTAAAACTCTAAAGACAAAATGTACTTTGACATTTTTTTAGAACAAGAAAGGAGAAAAGAAAATTACTGTACTATTTAAAATCCTAAGGTTTGTCAATTTTAGAGTATTGTAACTTCAAAGCCAGTACTAATTAACTGACTGGAAATTAACCCATATTACCAAATCTGGCTGTGTTAGTCCTAACAGTAATCTATGTTCTCTTAGTAAGTTATTATTCCATGTATTTCACATTCTCCCTTACTAGTTTTCTTTTAAGAAACAAAGCTTTTCCAGGTCTTTCAGTTTCTCTCCATATTAAGGAGCTGCCATGCCTTTAAGTATTTCTCTTGCCTTTCTGTGAATTTCTCTTAGTTTCACAACATTCTCTGTTAACATCAGATAAGAAATACTGCACACATCCTTCTAGAAAAATGGTATCCTTGATTTACTTAAAAGTGCTCACCAGTACAGTTAGAAAACTTAAATACGGAATCTTACCAACTAAAAATACTGACTTCTTACTAATTTTCTGTATTTTTGGGTTATGTTTTTTCCAGGCTTTGTTAGATTTCTGTGAGTCTTATTATTTAGTTTGTACCAAGCCTACAGTGTGGGTCCTGCACTGCCTCAACACCTCTGGAGCAAGCTGTGAAAGTAAAACCATTGGTGCATATGCCACAAGAGCTGATGGGACTGATGCAATTACTAAGGTGCTAGGAAGGAAAATTCATAGTGAAAGCATGTGCAAAAGGTACAGTGACTGACAAACACATGAAAGCACTATGAAGTGAGTAAATACATAATTATGCCTAAATATTATCACATGTAGCATAATGTAGTATTATTGTACTATAAATCTGTGAAAGGAATCAGATTCTTTCCAGCTTCAAAAACAGCTAATACAACGCCCACATTAAACAAACAAGGTAAAAACTAAGCATGGAGCACAAGAATTTGAGACAGTCCACACAAGGAGGCTAACGTAGTTGCTCTAAGTTCTCATAATGTTTTGTTATTTTTAAGATGTCTCAACAATTTAAAATTACTTTCTAATTTAGGCTGATGTTTACACTAAATACAGCAAATAAATCCCTATCCAGGAAGATGTTCCAGAAATATTTGTGAAGTTGGGTGTTACTCACACAGGTGTGTTCTGCTGAACACTGAGAGCTGATGATGAAAGGAAGTGGTTTTAGTTCTTTAAAGAATGTGTACATCTCTACTACACTAGTAATGTGTTTTTATGGCAGTAGTTCAAAGTTATTGGTAGACCTGTACTTTCAGTGTCAGAAATGTACTTCCCTTTGTATCTTTTGGTTAAGATAGAGCTTTGGATGTTTCATCACCTTTATAATTAAGATGCGTATTTTCCTAAGTTTAGGCTGGGAACATTAGTATTTATTCCAAGAGTATGTGAAAACATAGTGTCAGGTATCTGTCCTCCTACCGTGTTTTCCCTTTGAATAAATGAATGAGATCTAGAAGAATAGATTTTACATCATTAATTCTGTACTTATTCTTTTATGAACATCTATTCTTTCATGAATATCCATTTTTAGGACTAGGTATTCCCAGGAGGATTAGAACATGAATGAAAAAATTTGTCACATAACCATTACTTTTAAAACATTTCTAGAGAAGCTGGAAATAACGTCCAGTATATCTGGAGCTATTACTCAGCAGCTGAGCTGAAAAAGATGCTGGATGCTTTCAAGGCCTGGGAAGGGAGGGGTAGAGTATTAACTTTTTATTTCAGTAGTACTATATTTTAACAGAAAAATAAGAAAAATGTTTGTCAATTCACTATAATAAAAACTCTGCACACACTTTCAGTCATTCAGTAACATTGTAAAATACCCCACAGTAGCGGCTGTTTGGGTGAGGGGGGAAGTCTTAAGGGATGTTCTAACTAGGAGACATGAGTTGACATGAATGAAGAAGTACACTGGCTGTAAGCAGTGCTCATGTCAGCAGTTTTAGAGCTGAAGTTCTACATAATAAAATACCCATGTTCATCTAGTCAGGTGTATACACATGATACTGGCTGTGTTCTCTCAGCTCACCCATATGATGTGGCTTTGAAACTCAGGTGTGAGCTACTGGAGAGAGCCTCAGGGGCTAACTGAATGTTGGACCCTTGAAGAACACCCTCTGAAAGGCAGTTTGCATCATATGCCCGCAGTTTATGAAAGGTATGCTGATTTGCATAGGTAGCTTAAAATTAAGCACAAATACAGTGCAATCTTCCCACCACCCCATAATTTCAGGTTCTTTAAATAGCTATGGATGTTGAGTTTTCCCTGGTTTTTTTTACATTTTCATAAAATGTGTTATAGGGCTTAATTGCAGAACTGAACTTGCTAGAAACAAATGACTATTTTTTAGGCTGCTGAAGACTTCTCAGCAGGGAGTAATTTTAAAAAGTAGAGAGCAGTATTAGTTACATGGACTGTTAAAACTGACATTTAACTGAAAACTTCAAGAGGTTGAGTGATTTTCACATGTGAGATGCCTTCTTTTTAGAAGGAATTTCTAGAATTTTTTCTCTGTTTTATGGTGATACTTTTGACTACACCTCTTTTCAATACATTACCTAAGACCAGCCTTTTGCCTGAGCCACCCTGCAGCCACTTTGCTGCTATAGTTTTCAACGTGTCATCTTACAGAGGTAGAAGAGACTGATGGTACTATTCACAGAAAGGCAAGCCTGACTGCACTGCTGAACTGCTGGTAGTGTCACAAGCAAAAGTTAAAAGAACATCATATTTGTGGATGGCTGTCACAGATTGTCTGTTTGGTAATAATGTTATAGAAAGAATAATTTATGTATATAGTTCATTTCTTTAAAGCTCTTTGTTTTACACTCAATTGACTATACTGAAGAGGAAGACTATTTACCATGTAAAGTGGGTCCCAAGCCATTTAGATTCTCAGGTCCCTCAACAAATACCCATATCAAAGTAAAAAATACAGCTTCAATAAAGGTATCTGCTTGCACTGCTTCACATTCTGCAGCAACTCTTAAACAGCCCAATAGCAAAAGTTTGACCCTGTATAAAGAAGCTTCTGAAACTGTATCCACAGCATGCACATCTGTGCCCAGCAATTCCCAGGAGCCCCGTGGAAGGCAGAGTGCTGGCAATGGGACACCAAGCCAAATGACATTTAAGATTGCAGTGACTAAGAAGCCTGTAAACAACTGTGTAGTGAAGCTCAAACGAACTCCACTTTCTTGGGACACCATCTCAGCCACCTTCTTCTGTACCCAGTAAAACAAGTGAACAGGACAGTGCTGCTGTTGAAATTCCTACTACTTCTACGGTACTAAACAAGAAAGAACCAGCTGTATTAGCAGAGAGTATTAAGGGTAAGAATGATAAAGTGGATGGATAATGTCTGACTCAGCCCGAGAGACTGCACAGCTTTGCATCATCTGGTCAGAGATCATCATCTCATGTCATCATTTATTCACACATTTTGTAGAAAATTTAGATGAAAAATTTCATGGAAAGCACATGAAGGAATTAAGTGAACACTGAAGCATGTTTTCTGCTTTATTTCTAAATATTTTTTAGATGGTGGGAAGAAGGAAGAAAAATGGATTAAATAACCCCCTCAGACACAGAGCACATGCAGTCCAACATTCCAGTGTCTTGTATTTGTATTTCTGTTGGCCTATACTTCAAAGGGGAGTACATGCACAACATAAAAGAAGATCTCTTTATCAGCTTTAACTGCAGTTAACGTTAACTAGAATTAACTTTATTTGTACCTTTAAAGTGGAAGAAAATAGATAAAAATAAGTGGGCTTTATTAGATACAAGTTTGCCACAGGTTTGCAACATACCAAGTACGTTAAAGACCTCCACACATTGAATGCACTTACTGGTATTTCTGGTGAGGGTGAATCACCATTTTTGTTATTAACAGCAACGAAAGGGACCAGCTTTGCTTATACAGTGAGAAAATTCAGAAATACAGGAAGGGAAGAGTATGCCTTGGGAGTAACAAGGCTGCTTTTTTTTTTTCCAGAGACATACATGTACTACTTTCCCAAAGTGGTTTGATCTGCCACTGAGGCAATGCTGCTGCAGCCTGGGCATTTTGTGTCACTCCACTGTGGGGTGGCTTTTCTGGAGCTGCAGGGAATCTCATGGGTCTGAGTTATAGCTGGCCCTCCTGTGTCTTTCTGCAGTCCTTTCAAATTAGGAGGGGACAACTTTCTGTGCAGCAAACCATGGAAGTTGAGGTTGGAGGCGCCCTGGTTTGAAGAAAGATAAAAGACCCCTTCCTTCCCCCCGAGCAGGCTAGAGGAGACATTATTGTACCAGTGCAGATGTTGAGTCATGACACTAAAATGAAGAGCTGCTGTATGTTTCTCTCAGCAGAGGGAAGGTGAATTTGGTTCATTAATTTTAAAGAGCCCTTTTAGTTGTTAAAATCAGTGAACAAAACCTCTCTTTGTTTTGCAGCCTTGCTTACAGTCGGGTGCTGAGGTTTGTTGCTGGTTTTACGACTGCTCTTGCTTTACTAGCACAGTAAATACAGCTGTCGCTGAACACTGAGAACATTGCCAAAATGCAATGTTCTTAAAATTCCTGAGACTATTAGAATTACAGAATGGTTCTTTAAATGTTTTATTTTCTAGATAATTTAGAAACCATCACATTTTCAGGCTTTTCTCCTAACCACAAGGCCTTGAAACATGATTTGCACAAGTAAAAATCCCACTTTTTCATGCGCTAACATATTTTTAAGGAGACAACTTTGCCATGAACAGTAGTCACTGTAAAGGTGTACAGTACTGTAATTTGTAATTACATCCCTTACAGTGAGATTACAGGTCAAACTGTAAGGCAGCAGATAAATTCTGAAAAGCTGCCTCTGATGGGTGTGCACAACAAATTCTGGACTTTCAGTTCCAACTACTCAAAAACATTCAGCTTAAGAGTGTGATAGGTAATTAACAGAATAAAAGCAGTGCTTGTAAGGCTAAGAAAGTCAGTGTCTACCTATTCATGTTTATTTTTCTTTCACTACCCTTTCAGATCAATATGAGTTATTTGCCTTCTGACATAATTTTTTTCCAATATTCACATGTGGGAAACTGTATACAGGTATAAAGAGAAACAAAACTTAGAGTGAGGAATGCACCTCACTCTACACTTTGAGATTATTTTTCAAGGGCCAGAGAGGAACAGTAAACCAGTCAGTACTAAAGACATGTGCAGACAATGAACAGGAATTAGACAGAGGAAACTGGTAACAAGCAATAGCAAACAATAACCTAGGCATAAACTTTTAAAGATACTCAAGTGTGTGTGTCCTCCTGCTCTTCTGATGTCCTACTCAGCTGAACACCTCCCACTGACACCAGCTGAACTAAGCAAATACAATTTGCATAAGATCACAAAGGGTAGGCACTGCAAAGCAGCAAACACCAGGATATTTTAAAAAGGAGATTTTAATTTTTTTGAAGAAACAGTTTTTCTGAAATACAGAACTGGAACACTAAGACTAAGTAATTTATTAGTCATAGCTCCCATTATGGACAGATGGTTCCTACCGCAAAAATATAGAAAAATAATTTGAATTCAAGTCTAGAAGACCTGCAACTTTTCATATGCAAAAAAATAAATCCAACTGATCATAGAAAAGTGGCTGATAAGGATGGAGAACAGGGCTGTGCATCTGAATAGCCATTACTATATACATTCCAAACTTAAATGAGGATATTTCCTCAGCCTCACAAAAATAGCTTGTCAATGAAAAATACCAATATGCAATACATTTAATACAATTTATACTTGAATTTAAAGATCTCAGATTATGGAATAATAAATGAAAATCAAATGAACTGCTTTTTTGGCTGTTCTTGTATATAATAATACTCTGTGTATACAGTGTGCATGTATGTACATGTATACATGCACAGAAAGAAAGAGGTGTATAGAGATTTGCTGAAAAATTGTACAAGATTATCTGATTTCACTGCAGCATACAGACTTCCTGGGATCCTTCTAACACAGGCTCTTCTATAAAATAATAATGTTGACAGGTATAACCACGTATCTACAACAGTTTTTTTTCTATGATGAATTTAATTATCAATTTATTTTTCCAATCTAAGTATCATTTTTCTAAGAAGTAAATGCTGCTTTGGTAAGATTCTGTACTGTCACGACAAAATAACTGCGAGTATATTGGGGAAAGCCTTGAAAGTATGAATTAATTTTGATCATTAGTAAGTAACAAAGCTACCAACAAGTTTTAAGTAGCAACAGATTTAAAAGACTATGTACTGACTTTTTTTTCCACCAATAAGCATTTCCAGCAAGAAACTAGAATGAACAGATTAAATTTCTCTGCCTGCCATCACTGTGACATTTTAAGCCACCAGAGTCACAGCTGGCACTGAAAGAACAGTGGCATCAGCAGAGACCTCCATCCTTGCAGGACATAAATTACATTGTGATGCCCTTCTAACACTGCCTTGGAAAGGCTTGTGCTCCGTGGTGTCTGGTGTATGATGCTTCCGTCGGGTCTTCTCGGAATGTGTTGTGTTCTCTGTGGTCCTTGTAGTTGTAGACTGCTCTTGATTTTTCAGAGCTCCTTTATTTTTACATCTGAAGCTGTTATGCTGCTGTCTTCTGTGCTCATACCTGGAACCACTCTTTGTACTTTGATCTGCCTCATTACCGGCACCTTGTGACTTAAGAGATCCACTGAGCCGCATGTTTTGGTGCTGTGGGTTGAATCTTCGTCTCTGGCTAGAAGGCCCATTCTACCCAAAAAGAAATTGGGTAACTGTTAGGTTATCTGAATCCTTTCAACAGGACAAGAAATACAGCAAGCAGAATTAAAAGTGTAACTAGGAGAGGTGAAACACTATACAGTTTCGGTTGTTACCAGAGTTTTCTAATTATAACACTTAAAAACTGAACTAGGTATCATTCTACATCTGAATAGCCTGAAAATTTAGATGGCAGGTTCACCATCGATGCCAAATGAAATCTGCTATGATTCAAGAGAACACAGAAAAGGGGATGAAATACTAGACATCTCAACAGCAGCTGTTGAGGAAAGAGACCTGCAGGTTCTGATCAACAGAAGTTGAATATGAGGGTGCCCTGGCAGCCAAAAGGGCCAACTGTATTCTGGGGTGCATCACCAGCTGGTCCAAGGAGGGTATTGTCCCACTCTGCTCTGCACTGGTACTCTGGCACCTCACCTTGAGCACTGTGTGCAGTTTCAGGTGCCAGGATATGAGAAAAATATAAAATCATTAGAGAGCATCCAAAGGAGAGCTATGAAGACAGGGAAAGGTCTAGAGGGGAAGCCGTATGAGGAGTGGCTGAAGTCACTTGGTTTGTTCAGCCTGGAGAAGAACAGACTGAAGAGGGACCTCACTGGGGTCTACAGCTTCCTCACAAGGGGCAGCAGAGGGACAGCCACTGATCTGTCCCCCCTGGTGACCAGTGACAGGACCTGAGGGAATGGCATGAAGCTGTGTTAGGGGAGGTTGAAGTTAGATATTTGGAAAAGGTTCTTCCCCCAAAGGGTGGCAGTTTGTTCAGCCTGGAGAAGAACAGACTGAAGAGGGACCTCACTGGGGTCTACAGCTTCCTCACAAGGGGCAGCAGAGGGACAGCCACTGATCTGTCCCCCCTGGTGACCAGTGACAGGACCTGAGGGAATGGCATGAAGCTGTGTTAGGGGAGGTTGAAGTTAGATATTTGGAAAAGGTTCTTCCCCCAAAGGGTGGCAGGGCAACAGGCTCCCCTCCCCAGGGCAGTGGTCACAGCACCAAGCTTAACAGAGTTCAAGAATTATTGACGCTCTCAGGCACATGGTGTGATTTTTGGGGCTGTCCTGTGCAGGGCCAGGAGCTGGACTTCAGTGATCCTTGTGTGTCCCTTTTGACTCAGGTTACTGTATGATTTCTCTGAGCAGTTAAGAAGCACTGAAAAACCTGATATTGATTTTTTTTCCCAAAATCATGAAAATACCTTTCCTAGCAAACTGTTCTGCAAATACTACATTAAGACTGCAGGAAGAATGGAAATTTACATGTAAGTTAAAGTCAAGTGAAGAATACACATTGTGAAAGAGACATCCATTGTGGTATTTTGCTCAGACAAAGCTTTGATCCTTAGTGGGAAGTGGCTGAAATGCTTTATTTGCATGCCTGCCAGGGCAGCTGATTCCATACACATACCGACATTATGTAATGCTATTACGTTTCCCTTCAGGTACCTACTTGAGCCCAAAATCCTTACTGGGACAAAATTCAGACCAACTTCAGTGGCAGCTTTACCTAAGCACAACAGTACAAGGACATTCTAAGGTGGTCTTAGAACAAAATAGCTACCAATATAGCACAATACTATAAGCTATATATACTTTGAAACCTGGCATGATTCCACTTTCAAAGGGCATCTAATAATCATGCTTCAATAGCACATCAACTGCCAACTTGTCAAGGATCTGGAATAAACATTTCTCCATCGTAACATACAGGGCAGTTAGCTATTACAGAGGGTTCTTTTTCAGTCTATTAACTGCTACTAGTCACTTCTGAATGCCAGACAGCAGTCTCTCCTCATATGATATTTCTATGTTCACACTGCACTGAAAATGAAGCTGGAAAATCTATACTTGCATATTTTCCAAAATCATTAATTAAATATACAGACCACAAACCAGCATGATTTTGTATTAACAACTTTCAGCACTGTATGTTTTTCTAAAAATTTTGAAGCAATTTAATTTAGTTCATAACTGGCTTCTTACCTGCTTATTTGTTGGGATTCCTTGAGAAGATTCTGGAGGATTGGAAGAAAGATGACTTTGTACTTTAATGCTGGCTGTTTTATTATCAGAGTTCTTGACATTACTAGAGGACTTTCGGGTGTGCGTATTTTGCTTGCCAGTTCCATGCGAGGTCACTGAAGACAGCACTAAACTACATGGTGTTCTTGAGGAATAATTGTTCTTTGGGTGAGAAACTGTAAAAAACAAAAAAAGAATTATGTGCTATCAGTTAAATGATCAACATCTAAATGTAAGGCTGTATTCTTACTCTGCTTACAACTAATTGGGAAGCATCATTTCAGGAAGCTTGGGTTGAAGTCAGTGTTTTACTACTGTAAAACTGCCTCATTGTGAAGCACTTCTGGAGATAAAAGAGTCAATGTGGTGGCACTGCACTAAAACTGGAAGGAGCTTGGCAGAAGGCCAGGCTCTCGTCATGCAAGAGAGCTTTTCAGAATTTGTGGCATCTGTTGGTTTGCTTGTCAACTTTTAACCAGTTAAACTGAACACGTGCTGTCCGGACTGCCCCATGCACTGCTGTCCTATCAATGATGCTCCTAACAGGAGTCTTCAGGCAAAAAAAAGGAAGAAACATGGGAAGTGAATGATATGCCAGTAACTCTTTTGATTGTTTGAGGCCAAAGGAAGTTGTGCTTGCAGACTTCACAGACTAAATTCTATTCCAAATTATTCTTTGATCACAGAACCATGGAATTACATCACTGCTGTCTATATATGTGCTAGCTACAACACAGGTAATGGCCATGAAAGCCCCTTAGAACGTCTCAACATTTTAAAGAAGAAATGAAGTCTAGTGTCTGTTGTTTATTCCTCTCTAAGGAGATGGGTAAAAAAGGTTCATCTGTGCCATGGATATCTATAAAAACTGGAACTGAATGCAATACACTATTCCAGTTCATGTAGACCATAGCAGTCTACACCATCAGGAACCACTATTGCTCATCTCAGTATATTCCTACTCCCTACTTCTTAGTATTTTGTGACTGCCTGGCAATGGCCCCCAAGCAGTCTCAAATAGGATTCTGAGGCTAATGAAGTAAAGCTCTTGATCTTAATCTGCTGTCCTGATTTTTCTTATTATGGAAATGTTCTCTTTCCTTCTGGTACAGATGACAAAACTAAGGCTCACTTCAAAGAGACACATGTTTTATCTAAGAGGTACTTCTATTGTTTCACTTTAGTACAGAGAAAGAAGATGAGCAATAATTTCAGTAACTAAACATCATCTGCTAGGTTTTTTGAGGATCCTACTCAGTTAGGTCAACATCAGCTACTTCTATGAGGTGTCCTCTTCAGAAAAAGAATGCAATGACCTGCACAATAAACTGAATTTTATCTCCTGAGTTCAATGATGCCAACTGTCACTGAATTCTAGTGCTCTCTCATCTCAAATAGACTGCTGCACATGTAAGCCTATATAAAAACCCAGATGCTTTCATAAAAACATATTTTTAACAAAAAACATGTACAAGAAAGGGATACAACCCACCACTGCGCATTCTGGACACAGCAATCCAATTATTTTTGTTTCTTCCTGTCCTTCATTATGAGTGACTGCTGCCTACCCTCTCCTCATGCTAGAACATACCTTCCTTTCCACAATCTCTGTGGGTTTGGTTATTGCTTTAGTTAAAGCCCTCAAAAGTGGCTGCTTTTAGTGATAGGCCTTGTTTAATTTGTTTGAGGGGTATTTGTAGCTCCTAGCAGGGTATGGTCTTAATTGTGAGAATAGAACAGAAAAATCTTTTGCACTGAAAAGCTCTTGTCAAAGACATCCAACATCACGAGTTGCCCATTAAGGTCACTGAGGACAGGTGAGTGCTAAGCTGTTCAGACAGTGCACTGTCAGTCACTTCTACGATGACACTGCTCCCCTACAAATAGCTGTTCTTTTGACTTCCCTAACCCGATTTCAACAGGCTGCATCAAACTATGCTTATGTAATGCTCAACGGAAGTGAGTATGCCTTAATGAAATAATTAACTTGCAGAAATAATCCTGCTGCAAGTCATTTAGGAGAGTAGTTCAATGAGTTTTAAAAAATAGTCTACGGTTGTATCAATACCAGCTGTGGTTATATTAGTCAGGATAATCTCTAAAGAATTTTCAAGCTCTTAGGCTTCAGGGTATGAGACAGGGTCTATGAGGTGACCGTAAATAATTAGCTGCATTATTGGGAAGCTAATGCCTTCCTTTGAAACATCCTGGGTTGGCTTCAGTGAGACAGGATATGGCATTAGATGGATCTTCAAAGTGTTCTGCGAAAGCAATTCTTATGGTCTAATGAGTTAAACTGGTTATGCTTCCAAGCAGTCAGTTCTTTAGCTGTGCAGTCCGAAGATCATATTAGCAGCCTGTGTAGTATTTTCTCCTTTTCTGTTTCTAGTAACTACTTGAAAACATTTATTATTTTCCTTGCACCAAGATGCACTAGTTCAGTATTGTTTTAACAGTTTTCTCCTGAAGGATGGTACTGATGGGATACCATGGGACAGGGTAACATTTTGGACAAAACATTATAGCATGTACTTTTATTTGGGGAAAAAAGCATGACAAAGATGAGAAACAGGCTACCTTGTATTTTGCAACAGGGACATGACACTTGAAGGAAAAACATGAACCTGAATTTGCAATTAGAAGAGCAGATGATTTGGAAACAGATGCCTAGAGAAGAGGAGGCTGAAGGGAGACCTTACTGCTCTCTACAACTACAGGAAATGAGCTTGTAGCAATGGGGGAAATCAGTCTCTTCTTCCAGGTTACAAGTGACAGGATGAGAGGAAATGGCATCAAGCTGAACCGTAGAGGTGTATATTAGATATTAGGAAAAATTTCTTCATGGAAAGGGTTGTCAAGCATTGGAACAGGCTGCCCAGGGAAATGTTCAAAAAACATATGGA
Source organism: Acanthisitta chloris (assembly GCF_000695815.1). Taxonomy (NCBI): domain Eukaryota; kingdom Metazoa; phylum Chordata; class Aves; order Passeriformes; family Acanthisittidae; genus Acanthisitta; species Acanthisitta chloris. The sequence continues at coordinate 1,918 of NW_008652097.1, read as the reverse complement.
TATGGCACTTGAGGACATGGTTTAGTGGTGAACATGGTGGGTGATGGATGGACTTAGTCATCTTAAAGGTCTTTTTCAGCCTTAATGATTCTGTGATTTGGGACTCCATTCAGTTCCTGGAAAACCCAGTGGATACTGTTATAAAGCTGGGGAGTTACTTCCTAGCAGGAGAGATCTGAATCGGTCTCATAAACATTATGCTCACAAGGAGAAGCTTCCAATTTACTATTTATTAATAAATTACTTAATTTGCATATTCCCTGAAGCTGACTTTTACTTCCTCTTGGAAATCCTGTTTAGATGGAAAACTCCAACTGATCTGAGTGATACCTGGAAATCTCTGACAAAGAGGGCACTGCGCACCTGCAGATGGACTGTGCAGCACAGGTACAGGGAGTCTAATATGCTGCATACTGTAAAGTTGACTTGTGTGTGTTCAGCAAGCCTGCTGCATCCAGAAACACCACTCATGTCAGGCTTGCTGAACACGCACACACACAGGCAGCACATATGCTGGTGGTTCTGCTGAACAAGTATGTGGAACACTATGTTCTGAGAAATTTGATCTGTAAAGTCCATTCCAGCTCCTAAAATCCTATGATTCTCTATGATTCTATGAAATTTGGTGTTAGAAATCACCAGCACTTACTTTCTCCACACTGCTGAATTTGGGTCTTCAGCTGTTCTGTATCACAGGAGAATCGGGCAGACCTGCCCAGCTCTTCATCATATTTCCGTTCACTCACAAAGTGCTGCAAAAATAGACATGTTAATAGTGACTTACATTCTGAGCAAAATACTATATGGATGGTACAGAAACCAATCAATATTTCTCATAAGTTCACTTTAAGGCTCAACAAACTCTTGGCCCTGCCATGTACACAGGATCTCTGTGCAGAACCAAGTATTTTCCCATCCTTACTAAGTTACACGTCTCACATCCCGGTCATGGGCAGATCACTCCAACACTTGGGAAGGGGACCATTTCACTGGAGAATGTGTGTTTGATCACTGAACCTCAAGGTATCAAGGTATTGTTAAATGAGTCTTATAAATAATACACAAACAGCAAAACTCTCCGCTGCTACACTTATGAGGGCCTAGCTCACCCTTCTCTGATAGCATCTATACACTAGTTACCCCTTGGCCCATAGCAGGCCATTAACAGCCTGGGCATGTTACTGTGACAGCTCTTTCTTGGCATTTCTGCAGTTAAAATACCCAAGCAGAAGTGAATGCCTGACCTTAATTTCAGCCCTGAGTTCAGACAGTTGTGCTTCAGCCATCTGACTGGCTAGGTCTGTCAGTCTCTTCAGCTCCTCAGCTTTCTTCTGCCGAGCAGTCAGGATTTCCACTGCCAAATACCAATAGTCAGTCATTAACGCCAGGAAGGTAAATTGCTTTGTAATTTATTAGTCTTTGGGCATTAACAGTGTGCATCACATGTGAGACAAACACATGGACCCCTGACTTCAACTGGACTTCCAATATGCTGCTTGCACAGATTAAGTCAATCAGCATATTTAACTGAACTGCCTGATACTGAAAAGGATCTGAAAATGGGATAGCTGTCAGAAAACCAAAGAATGTCCTTCAACATTTAGAAAATCGGGCAAACATGTTGTTTTAAGTGTTCTGGTGCTTTATTTTTAATCACAAAATCAGGAAGCCTTCCACAGAGACATGGAAAAAAGCATTACGTTGAGTCACCAGTCTGATTCTGAAGACATGCTGTATTTTATTTACACAGGGGCATTTCAGTTCCTCTGAAAGAAGATCTGTTCATATATAGTTTACCTCAAAATCCCTGGCATTGCAATTTTGCTCTCAAGTACAGAATATACACAGTTGCTGTTTCTATAGCAAAGCAGTACTAAAGGCCAACAGTCTAAATATTAAATATTAAATATTGATTAAT
>NW_008652096.1:94776-105249 GCF_000695815.1 Acanthisitta chloris | reverse complement strand
TTATGGCCAAAGTGCAGGACCATCACTCAGCCTTGGTAAACCTCATCCCATTGGGATCAGCCCATCTCTCCAGCCTATGTCCCTCTGCAGAGCCCTCCTGCCTTCCAGCAGATTGACACTCCTCCCCAACTTTGTGTCATCTGCAAACTTGCTGATGGTGCACTCAATCCCCTCATCCAAATCATCAACAAAGATATAAAAGAGAACTGGGCCCAGCACTGATCTCTGGGGAACACCACTAGTGACTGGCCGCCAACTGCATGTGGCACCATTGACCACCACTCTCTGGGCCATCCAGCCAGTTCTTAACCCAGCAGAGAGTGTCCCTGTACAAGCCGTGGGCTGCAGCTTTTTCAGGAGTATGCCATGGGAGACGGTGTCAAAGGCTTTGCTGAAGTCCAGGTAGACTACATCCACAGCCTTCCCCTCATCTACCAGGCAGGTCACCTGATCATAAAAGGAGATCAGGTTGATCAGACAGGACCTGCCCTTCCAAAATCCATGCTGACTGGGTCTGATGGGAACATGAGCCGTTGATATCACTGACAGAAGGCTCAAAGGCAGAGAGATTCCTGAAGAACAAAGTTACTAAAGAAAGTACCTTTCACTTGAACACCAAAGGTGTTAATTTGGTTTTCCCTGTGCACAGGTGAAGGTGAATGCAAGACAAATATTGTGGAAAATATATAATTTCCGGGGAAGGTTGTGTACAGCCTCCAACATACTTTTCAAGAATATGCACAAGATATCTACATAGTAATAATAAAATTAATCTGGATTTTCCAAGTAATTGGAAAGTCATGTGCACATGCAAACTCGTGTACACAGAGAAATGGTGTCAGAGGGGAAGGGATGAACAGTGATGGAAGAGCACTTTGCCTGCTCGACTGTGCCAGGTTCTGATTACAGGCAGCAAATTTTAGTTTGACAACATCTGATAATTCTTGCTTCCAGATAGAAATTTTCTACACTAGCATATTTGGTTCTGGCTTGAAGCAAGGAGAAAAATGGAAAAGGTGAAAGGTATTTTCCACTCCCAGATTTCCAAAGCTTTCTAAAATGATTTCAGTGGAGCAGTCAGAGTTTAGACAAAGGTTTTAGTCTTATTTAATATGAGAATTTCATTGTGGTTCTAAAATCAGTTTAATTTGGCCTTTTTTCACTCCTGACATGTTTGAAGACATGCTGTTCATTTCACGCTGGGACAACTCTCTCCAAAATCTAGATTTAGTTATAAACTTCCTCAGGGTACTTATGCCTTATGGTAGGTACATCTAATAGCCTTGATGGATTATACCCACATCTCCTGCTCATAAGAAGGATCATGGGAGAATTGTCACCAGCAAGAGAAGAAACTAAGCAGTGAAGAAAGTCAACATGCAGCCGTCAGTCTAGCCACAGAAACTCATATACATCTGGATCTAGAGTGGTTACAAATGAGTCTCCTGTAAATTCAGAACTAGACCTGGGTCCAAGTTAGGGTCTGTTGCTGCAGACATTTTTCTGGGTAGAATGGGTTTGGCATGCTGTGTTGCCCTAAACCTTGTCTTCTTGTAGGATGTATCTAATAAAAGTGCTGTTGAGAAGATGTGATGTGAGGGTTGCATTTGGAAATTTACTTTCCCTGCTCCTTTCCATACACCTGGACTCAGAGACCAGCATGCCTGCCTCTAGAATTCTTTGAAATGGACCTGACACATGTGTTTTTCTTTCTTGATCCAGAAAAGCAAACCCAAAACTACACACCCCCACCCAGCATGTGAAGATGACAGTGTGTGAGAATGGCTGCCGGAAAAAAAGCCACTGTCACAGGAAATTACCTTAATAGAGTGAAAATTAAGAAACGAACGACAACGTAATCTGTCTCCAGGATACAAGCAATATTTTCACGCCTTGCCAATTATTCTGTTTGCATCAATTTTGGTTTATTTTTATTAAGTTTCATGTTTCTTTTTTATTTTAAGAGGTGGTATAATAAAGAAAAAAAAGATGAAAGCTTAGAAAGTATTTAATTTTTGTTTTAATAGGGAAATAATTATACTTTCAATTCCATGAACAGGAAAGGAATCAACCAGTTGGGTTTTTCCACTTTTTTCATGTTATTTTATGCCTGTAAAAAGGTTGAGAACTCTATTTAAGTGGATTATCTTGCCACTGAAAGGGAAGTGGGAAATGAGTTAGAGAGGTAGGGTTAATTTCTTTCATGACTATCTAAATGTGTGCATATATATATTTGCTGCGTGCTATTTGAGAAATGCACTTATTTTAGCTTTGCAAGGTCACCTTAACCTTAAGAATTAATGGAACAGACCATTAGCTGCAAGAGGATATAGAAGCAAAGTCCTCAACAAACTGTGCACACATAATGCAAGTCTGTTCCTCACTGGCCTACCAGGGCCCCATTTATAGCTCAGAAAGGAATGTAGGGAAGGACTTGCCTCACTTAGTGATGGGCATCTACAGTACTAGACATCTATATGCCATTATTGTTAATGGATACTGAGGAGAGTACTTCAGGAGATAAAACATAGGTGTTTATTTTAGGATGAGATGAACTGCACCCTAAACAGCATTAGTTTTATTGATTAGAGCTTTGCTGACTTACAAGGGAAGCTTATGTTAGCTTCCCCAAATGCAAATTTCTACAGCTTGTGTCCCTGTATTTACTTCTGTAAATCCCACTGTCCGTACTGTAATTAATCCTTCTGCTGGTCCACAATGGTCAGTGAAGTGCAAGGTGTAGTGATTTCTCTGATGGTCCACTCATTAGTTCCTAGATAGTGACCAATTTTTTCTTCTACTCACTCTTCACTGATACTAGGCCACTCCTGACCTGAAATGAAATACTTCTCTCTGAAGAAAAGTGGTGTAGCTTTGTTGCCACTGAATGAAGCAAGAAAGGTCTCTGTGACAAAAGAAGGCAGTGCATTATATCCCTCAAGAACTTTTCCTAGTTTGTCCATGATCTGTTGAGCAGGGAGGATAGATCTGATGCATGAACAGCCCAAATGTTTCACCCAGATGATCTGTTGAGCAGGGAGGATAGATCCGATGCATGAACAGCCCAAATGTTTCACTCAGGTGATACCTATCCAATATAACTGTTATATTTGAAAGTCCTTAATTTGCTGCATCACAGCACGACTGTTTCGTAGAGTTTGATCTTCTGAACCTGCAGCTTTCCTGACTTCCAGGTTTTATAGGCAGAGAGCTGCATCTGTTAACATGTTTATCACTCTCCAGAAATGTAGGTGAGAATGACTGCTCAACAGAAGAGTGATTTCAGTTATGCAGTGATTAACTGGGAAAGCCAAAGAGAGGAATTGCCCCAAATCCATGCTTGTCCTGGAGACAGAGAGAAGAGAGTGGCTTTCAAAGGAAGCTGAAGCTATCATCTCCCTCCTTCAAAAACCTTCCCTCTTCCTCAGAGGGGGATAACCCTGGGGTTGTTGAGTAACCAGGCAGTATAGTTTCCTCTGCTCCTGTGGCAGGGCAAGTCTCAGTGCAGTGACTTTTCATCCTCCTCTGCCCTGTGAGGCAGCTGAGTGTTGGAAACAGCCATGCTTTTAAAAATCAGAAACAACCAAGCATTTCCCACAGAAATTTCACCTCATATAGCAAGTTCAAACGTAGCAAAAGGCACTATGTTTTGTAGGTATCTTATACAGACTCTTAAAGAGTGGATCTGCAGCACTCTGGAGGTCACAGGTATGAAACCACATGAATTTGAGCGTGCACTCTCAAGTGCCTGGCCAGAGGAACTGTGGAGATTGTTACCACTTGCACCTAGAAGGCTGTTTAGTGACACAAGTGATAATGATTGTGCTTCCAGTGATGAAGGTTAGAAACTCATCAGGAGATGTATTTGACTTTTTTTTTTTTTGAGTATAATAATTTTCCATTTGTAAAGGCTGATTTTATGAAAGCTTCAGGGTCCATAGAAATGTGCCCCATTTGATGAAATTTCACTCAGAAAACACATCAACTCTACCAGGAGGTTGAAATGTTTCATTTAGGCTTTTTTATAACATCTTGCTTGGATTCCTATTTTCTCTTTGGAACTACAGTATAATGTAACATTAAAGTTAAGATACATATAAAACATTCTGATTGACCTAAAATGATCAATTTTTCACTGAGACTTTCTGTGTTCTGTTCTCTGGGTGTTTTTTTTTTGTTTTGTTTTGTTTTTTATTTTTCTTAACAAAGACAAATATGAAATTGCAGAACTTCTTTTGGCATAGAGAATACAAATTTTGTTCAGATCTTTAAATCACTGGATTAGACATGTACAAAAATAATATTTGTTATACTCCCACCTTCAATGAAAAAAACTGCCAACCCCAAGTGGTACAGATTCACAATTGCCTTGTGAAATGGAAAAGATCATGGGAGATGCAGGGACATAGGGAGTCAAGTCTGTGTAATTTCCCACCGGGTATGGTATTTAGAAATCTCCCTTCGAGGTAATATAATTGTCTTCTGCGCCTGCTGTTCCTTGCAGACTCAGATATTCAAAATATAATTTTTTAACAGAATGTCTCTGGGGTCCTTTCTCCCTCTGTTCTTCTACTCTCTCTCTCCTTCTTCTCCATTATTTTTTTTTTTTCTTTCTTAAGGATATCATGTGCCAGGTGCTATAGGAATTCCAGGTGCTTCCTTACTGAACTACATTTCAAGAGATCTTGTGCCATTTTTCCCTGACTTGTAATATTTTCTTCTAATAATCTGTGAGGCTAGGAATTTTGTGAGAAAAGTTCTCATTTAGTTTTCTCTTGAGAATATTTATAACTGCTCATAAAACCTCTTGATCTCCTAAATCTCCAGACTTTTTCAGGGGACTCCATAGTTGGCTCTCCACATTATCACAGACCTCTCCAGACCAGTTGCCTTGCTACTACTGGATTTCAGTTCTGTGCAGTGAAGATTTCTCCACAAGGCTTAGATGTGGTTGTATGGCAGTGTACCAGATCCATGATCCCCAGATGAATGGAAGGATATTGAGTGTAGATTCAGTGAAGATACATGCAGAGGAAGGGACTGGCTGATGGAGGAGAAATGGAGAGAACAGCCTTTCTGCGCAAGAGATTGCAAAAGAGAAAGAGGCAGAGGATGGAATAGCACGAGAATCAGTCAATTTGAGGAAAAGGATGGACATAGTAGGTGATACAGAGGAAAGATAAGAGTCATTCATGGAGTAAAGTGAGATTAAACAGGAAGACATGCAGCAGCAGAATGCTCAGATGAGAACAGCTCTCTGCCATGAGTCCCAAAGGCTTGGTTTGTTTTCCAAGTGATGTCTGAAGCAGCATAAATTTCTCAGTCCATGCACTTCTCAGAGCAGGCTACAGGGACAGAATAGAAAAGCATCCATAGCATAGAGCCTCTCACACATCAGAGATACTCCAGACCTTCCCCTTCATCCTACCTTGCTCTGTGCTTGCTAGAATGACTGTTTCTCCTTCCCCTTCATCTGAGCTACAGTTTGTTGCATGACAGCAAGGATCACAAGTGGCTGAGTCATTCCCCTGAACACTTTCCTGCAACTGCTGTGCCCTTCCTGTCCAGGCTGCTTCTTCAAGGCATCAGCCTGGGCTGTGGCATAGATTATTGCCCACCTTGACAACTTGCTTACCTTTGAAAATGGTAAGCCCAGGACTGATGGCCTTTTTTTGTCTTAACAGATATATTGTTCCCTTTTACATGATGAATTCCACCTTGAAGATCTGTGAACGCAAAGACCATCCTGTGACCTTCATGCTGGGACAAGTGCTACTGTCAGAATCCTACCAGAGAAGGTAAAAAATACCTGTGCCATGCTAAAGACAGTGCTTGGATCAGTAAGTGAAGCTCAGGGGAACTACACTGGGATTTCTTGTGTTCACAGAGGCAGTTAAGAGTCACAGGGATGCCATCACTGGGAAGGTTTTCAGAAAGCCTAACTGCTGAGAGGCATTCCCTAAAGAAGAGCCATCCTTCTGGGAGGGATGATTCCCATATGCCTGAGAGTCTGATTTCTGGCATTAAGGTAGCACAATTAAGAATGAGAGCTTAGTCTAGGAAACAGCGTGAAAGTTTGGGAAAGGTTTGTACAATATTTGTCCATATGTTTTTCTGTTTAACATGCAGAAAGAGCAACATGGGTAAAAGAATATATAGCAATAGATGGATGTATAGCAAGGAATGAAACAAAAAGGCAAAGAAAATGAGAGTACAAATGTTGACTGGAACAGGAATGAAACTAGTGATACTGTTTGGGGAACACATATACACAGTTTAGCTAGAAAAAATGGGCAAGATTAGACTGAAACAGCTAAGGTGCATTAACATTAGTCCAAGGAACATGAGAAAAAGCAAAACACCTGGGTTGTTAACCTGTTATTATGAAAACATGCTAGAGTTACAGTCATGACTACAATATAGGTATTGAAGGGCATGTGGTTTTCAGGAAAGACAGAAACAATGATAAAGCTAGATAGGATTATGCCCATTAAGGGTCTGATGGGCAAAGAAGTAGTAGCAAAGCTAAAGGTGAATTGGCTTGGATTAAAATCACATTGGGGAGGAACTGGAAAAATATTACCCCTGGATGTCTGCTCTAGCCCATGGGATCATGAAGTACTTCAACACATAAGAAAGAGAGAGAGAAATATAACTGGGAATTGAGTCAGTTTAGAAGGCTGTATTTTCTGAAATGTAGATTGCAAAATAAGTGCTATTAATAAAAGTAGGGCCTGGTTATTCTTGAATGTGATAGCTAAAAGACTTCATCACCAAATAATCACTGAGCCTCATCAAAAGTGCTGCTATTGTAGCTTTGATTTCAGTTAGCAGAGAGAATTTTACAGGAGAGCTCTATGTGGGACCTAACAATAGATTGATCATGAGTTGGATAGCAACATGGTAAATAACAGGCAATTTGATTTTGTCAGGAACAAATTGTATAAAGCCAACCTGATTTCCTACTCTGACAGGTAACAAGCCTTGTAGATAACGACAAAGCACCTTGACTTGTTAGGTTTTGACACTGTCTCATGTGAGACTTCCATTAGCAGACTAGAGCAATGCAGCCTGGATAAAATTACAATGATATGGATTCAAAACTGTTTGGAGAACTGTACTTGTAAAACAGTTATCAGTGATTCACTGGGTGCCAAGAAGGATGCATCAAGGTAGGTACCATGGTTGCTGATGACTTAGGTTATGGAATAATGCATGGCCTTAATAAATTAAAGAATACCCTGTTGCAAATCATATATGTTGTACAGGGGGTAGGATTCAAATTCAAAATTATCTAAATGGAGAAATAATCTAAGAAAAAAAAGTATGCAATTCAATAAATATAAGTACAAGATGCTGAGGAGTAATCAAGAGTACCAGCACAAAATGGGAGCAGCCAGGTATAGTTCTGCTGAGAAGAATATAGAGGGTTACAGTGGATCACAAACTACCTGTAAGTCAATAATAGTAAATCATCAGTTGCAGAGAAAGCAAACATCATGCTGAGATATATAAACAGGAGCATCATGTGTAAGATACATGAAGTAATCCTCTAGTCTCAACTGCATACAGTTTTGGATGCTATATTTTAAGAAAGATGCAGGTTTCCTGGACTTAGTCAAGAAAACAAAACCAGGAACGCTCAGAGATGTGGAAGCCACAAACACTGAGGAAAGATTGAATGAGCTGGGAGCTGCTTAGCCTGGGAAGAAAGGTCTCAAAGGGTATATGAGGAAGGAGGAAGCTGCCATGAAGACAATAACCTTTTCTTTGCGTCTGTGGTAGAGAGGACAAGCAATAATAGCCTTAAATTGCAGGAAAAGAGATTCAGATGAGACATTGGGGAACACTTTTTGAGGTGAGGGAGAGTAATACAAGGAACAGATTGCTTGGGGAGGTTATGGAGTCTCTGCCAGTGGAGGTTTAAAAGAGCAGGTTAAACACATGGCTGTCAGGAGTGATGGAGGTCTGGACTCCTGATCATTGCTTGGGGCAGAGATGGACTATGTGAGTTCTCAAGGTCCCTTCAAGTCCTACAGCTGTATGTTTCAGTTCAAACTGAGTGGCTAGATAAATAAGAATGAATCATAAGAGAGTTTCCATTTATTTCTAAAGGGCAAATTTTGTGCAAGGAAAGAAATCAGTAAGTCAGCTGGACTTGGAAACTTACAGACTTTAAAGGAGGAGTGATGTAATGCATTTAGGTGGGTAGTGCAAAAGGATTATGAATTTGCAACCCAGAAAAAGAGAGCAAACTTGGAGGAGATGAATGTCCAACTATTTTTAAAAGCTTTCACTTTAAAAATGTCTCAGCCACAAGCAGAGAACCTAGAAGGAACAGAGGAGGGCAGAAGCAGCACATTGTCTACAGTATTAACAAATTTCTGAATGCTGCCATCCCTAAATACGAAGATCAAAGAATGCATTTGTGGTGGCAGTGCAGAGCAGATGTGAGGTGAGTGAAGACAAGAGAAGCTGAGCGGCTGCAAAAGAGTTGTTAGAGTTTCCAGGGAGCTATAGCTCGAGAAAGGAGTCTTCCCCTCTCCCTTCATCATTCAATACTGTCAATCACTCAGTCACTGTCATCTCAAAATGCAGACTTGGCTCTATTTCCCCCCACCTCCAAAAGAGTTTCAGGAGTGCCCTGTTCCTACTCTGAACTCAAAGCAGATAGCTATCTGTTTCTCTCGGGCCTCCCTGTTTGTTGTGCTTGAGGTGTGAAAGGGGAGCTCCTGCCTTTGGGAGGGGAAGCAAAGAATTGAAGAATCAGGACAGGGAGTGGGATCAGAGAGAAAGTCTCTCTCTCTTCTCTGACTGCCATCCAGAGGAGTGGAGGGTAGGAGAAGCAGTTTCCATGGTTTAGAGGATATATTCCTGCAGCAGTAGCAGCCACCCTGACCCTGCTCGTGTTGGCAATCACAGCAAGGCTAGCTCTGCAGTGCTTGGCATAAGCCAAGAAAGCCATAGGACTATGGACCTTTTATTACCCCCCCAGCAGTCTGCTGCACTTGATAACCAACTAGTCCACCTGCACATCAAGGCAGCCTCAGAAAGTGGATTAAGCAACAAAGAAAGGTATGTCTTGGGAGGTCAGAAAGTGCAGGGATGAAGTGAGAATTGCCAGAAGTCAAACTGAGTTAGTTTCTGCAAAGGAAATGAAACAACAGAAGGCTCCTTAACACTATAAATGAAAAAAGAAGTGGAGCCTCTGCATGTAGTGTGAAAAATTTGCACAGTCCTAAACTAGAGGGATACTTTGCCCCTAAGAGCAAAAATATAGAGTGTGGGGGTAAAGTCAGGTGGACTAATGGGAATAAGTGTACTGAAAGGGCAATGATTGCATGGAAGATGGAAGCAATTCAGAGAGCTTACTGTGCTCAAACCGGGGAGGTCAGGAAACCACCCTCCCCAGCATGCTAAATGAACAGGCCCATGAAATCGCAGGTCTGGTAGATGGGATTTTTAATAAATCTGTCCAATCACTGGGGGTTCCTCTGCCTGGATAATAGCAAATGTGGTACCCATATTTAAGAAAGTAAGGGAGAGCAATCTAGGCAGCCGTGGGCTTGTTATTTTGGCCTCAAGGGCATAGATGGATTCAGAGCAAATTATGTCAGAAAGAATAATTGAAGACGTGGAATAGAAAATGGGATATAGTGCAATATGCCATTATCAAAAAGAGATTGTGCCAGACTAACTCGATATCTGTCTTTGATAAGGTAACTGATGTTCTAGAGAAGGGAAAAGTAGTAGATCTTCTCTATCTGTACTTCATTAAAATTTGGTATGGTGCCACCTGGGAAATTATTAGTTAAATGAGAGATGAGGATTAGTACAAGAATTGTGAGGTGAGTAAGGAATTGGTGAAAGAGGGGAAGGAGGCAGCTGTGCTGGAAGGAGGTTGCTAGGTTGCTAGGCAAGTTCTTAAGCCTTGGTCTTCGGAAAAATATTTTCAATTATAACTTTTGGCCTAAAATTAGGACTGGATTAACAGGAATCATCATCAATGCTTAGAATCATGAAAATACCACACAAAGTTTTGTGGAGATTGGGCTAACAAACATGTGAGGAAATGCAGCAGCATGAAATGCAAGGCCATGAATTTGGGCACTGAGAATGAGAGTTTCACCTGCACACTGAAAACTTATCACTTTGGAACAAGAAAACAAAAGACAGGCTTGCTTATAGCAGTCAATCACACTACAACTATGAGCTCACAACTTAAATGTGAGGACATGTTGCCATGGGAGGAGCACATGCCGGACACAGTGGAGTACCATGGTGGTTATGAAGGAGGTGTAGACATCACCTGGAAGAGTCAGTGTCATTCTTGTCAATCATTTTCAAGAGAGAACTAAAACTGGAGCAAATGCCAACATGGAAAACCTGTATGATCAGGGGAATGACAAACCCATCATATCAGAGGAAATGAGCCTGCACTGTTCAGTCTAGACAATTGGAGACTGGGGGGAC
>NW_008652096.1:76411-94750 GCF_000695815.1 Acanthisitta chloris | reverse complement strand
GGAAAGAGAAAAACTACTGTAATTGAAGTTCATTGCTCTCACAAAACCGGTCAGCTAAACTTCTACTGGGAATTAGATAGTTTCTTCCTATCAGATGAGAATAGACTGACCATAGTTTTTCAAGGGTTACAGTAGGGGCAGCCAGTATAAGATGCTATGAGCATGCTGTGTTGAAGGATGAGACCATATGACATGGCAAAACCAAGAGACAGAGCTCAGTACCTCAGGGGGTCACTTTCTCCTATCACATCCTATATAGGTTGGCAAGCAACTTCAAGGTAGCTGTAATTAATGCCTGGGTCCCAAGGAGCTGTATCACTGCCAGTAATATCTAGCAGCCATTTCTCCTCTTCTGAGGCTGTGGCTCTTTCCCCTTGTCTGCATGTACAGTACAGATTTGCAGGGACAGTGGGGTGGATAGTGTTCTGAAAAAGTGCTATCAGGTTGGGCACAACAAGACAGACATCACAGACTAACTCTGAGACCCTCATTATCATACCAAGAGAAAAAGGCAGCAGAATCTACATTCTTTCCCTTGCTCGTGGGATCTGGAGTCATTAACAGGCACCCATGACACCTCCTCCTAATCCTAGTTGTGAAAAACTCTCTTCCTAATGGGAGTGGAAGGAAGGGTCACAGCCCTTCCAGCTGGTCCAATAAATTCTCCTAAGACTGTGCTGGCTCCCTGGGATGTGCTGTACTAACAGGTGTTGCACATCTATGATGGCACAACAGGCTGCATAGGGACTGGGGTGGTGTAAGCAGGCCACATTTCTAAAAAGGACCAGAAATAGAGATTTATACTTCATTCTCTCATGAAATCAGGCTCTGCATATGTGTGAAACAGTTATGGTGATAAAAGAGCTGTTGATGGAAAGAGATCTACCATCCCTTGTGGGGACAGTGGAGAAAATATCCACCCCATTGCCTTGTGCACTCACAGGGAAATCCCAGATCAGAAAACCTGCCACTACCAATAGTGACTGATGGCTCTCCTGTGCTGGTTGGTGGCTCGTTGCTGAAACTAGTGTAAACATCACAGGTGCCATCACTGAGAACAGTCACTCCTTCTATCCTTCATCCCCCAGGGATTTGCTCCTGTCATCCCCTTTTTTTAAGCTGGTGAAGAGAGTATCACAACCATTCTTAGTCAAAAGAGGAGGGGGTGGAGGCCCATCTGGGCCCTTGGTTTGATTTCATATTTATGAAACAGCTTAAATGTCAGCTTGAGTGAAAAACGACACCTTCCCAAGCTTCTCATATTAATGCCCGTGGCTGCCACTGGTTTCTTTAGGAAGGCAGCTTGTGGTTTTTCCTCTTGCTCTCCCCCCAAAGGCTGCAGGGAAAGATGAATTGGACTGATAGATGAGACTGCAACTGCCGATAAACTGCTTTGCTGACAGGAGAGGGAGAGGGAGGTGGGGCGGTTGGTCTATGCTGAAGCAGGAGGGAGGGAGGGAGATGGAGGGAGAAAGGAGATAGGGGAGAATGGTCTGTATTGCAGAGAGGTGGGAGAGTGGTCTAAGCTGAAAGGAGAGAGATGGGGAGAGAGGATGGTTATCTGTGAGGAGAAAAATAAGAAATAAACTGGCACATGCTACGCTGAGAGAGATACAGTGGGGAAAATAAAAGTCACAGGCAAGATCGAAATACACTGTGGAAGCATTAATTATGCACAACAATGTATATATGCATAAAGGAATAAGCAAAAATACACCCACCACAAGCAGAGTAACCTCCTCCCACATCAGCGCTAAATGTTGCCCTGGTTTGCTGGAGGCTGTAGATCATTTGAGACCCTTCTACTGCAGGTGTGTTTGTGTGCCACACCAATGAATCCTGAAGAGACACCCAAGGCAAAGCTGAGCCAGGCAGTTCTGGAAGATGGCAAGTCTCCTGAGTACTGTGCTGCAAGCATGGTTAGCTAGTCAGGACCAGTCTTCCCAAAGTGCCTGTCTGTGTGGCTGCACAGATACAGACACCTGAGTTTGCTTGGATATAAGTTGGGTATCTTTGCATTTCGTGGTGCAGGTCTGATGGAGATGGTTTGTCCTTTTCTCCACGTGCCTGAAGGGACTGGAGCAGAAGAGATGCCCTTAACAGACAAGGTTAAAATGCTTCTACCTAAAGCCAGCTGTACAAGCAGGTTATATGGGCCAGCAAAAGGTAGAAGCTGAACCTCTCCAGGAAGTTAAGTGGAGAATTAGAAAAGAGCTTCAAGTTCCTTGGAAAAAGAAAATTACCTGTTATTCTCTCTGGGAGGAATCTGATACAGGGTTTTTTAATGACAAACCCAGAACCTGTTGAGTTGAGTCTGAACAACATTGCTGGAAATGAGGATACTGGAGCAGAGAAACAGTGGGGAAGCAGAGAAGGGCAAATACCCTGTTTCTTGCACAGATGTGAGGTGTCAAAAAGTGAAAGGGACTTTTTATCCCTTCTAGGTTAGTCCTTGAGGGACATAACTTGTCCCAGATTAGAATAAAGAAAGATGACGGTTCACTGTGAGTATGCTGGGGAAAGGAGAGACTACTGCATTTGTACTCAAGGGCAGAGGTTCACCTGCCTTTTCACTGGGAGTCGTTGGTGGCAGTCTCCAAAGTCGCCTGTGGCATCTAGTGCTCTCAATGCTAACATCTGCTCCCTTTTCTGCTGCTGAAGGCTTTCAGTTAGTCTGTTGGTTGCTTTTTCCTTTAACCAAGAGATGTCTCTGAAGTCTTATTCTGTCTGGGTTCACAGCGCTCAGTACCTCTATCAGCTGTTACAGTGTTTTGAGCATTATTCTTTGCAATAGCATATCACTCACTTTTCAGCGTCTCAGTCAGTTCTTGTCACTTTTTTCTCCCTGATTGAGATAGTAAAAAAGTCTGCTTCCATTTCATCTTTATCCCCTGTGGTCAGCTCTGTTTACAGACTACTTTCTTATTTGTTATCTTGGCAAAGGTTTTTCCTGTGGTCTTTTCCCACTGTGCTGCTGAGGATCTGAGTCCCTCTGTGCTGACTCTTTTGTGGCATTTCTTGTCTCTGTTTCATTTCCCTGTTTAATCATTCTCCTTCTTGCTATGGGTCGTACTAGATTGGTTCTTGACATCACATTTATATACCATCTGCTGACTAATAACATGCAAGGGCTTGGTTTCCACTAATAACAAGCCAGTCTAGTTTAAGATAATTTAGAGATGCTGAACCTTGCTTCTCAGACATAGGCATGCAAGCTGGAGCTGAATGCTTCTCTTGTCACCTCTGTTCTTGCCACCCAGGCTCTACAACACCCACTTTCTAAAAGCATCAAGGACTTTTTTCCCCCTATCTTAGATTCTTTGTTCCACTGCTAAGCTGAACTAGATCTGTTTATTCCCTACCTGCTTGAAAGGTCTTATCCAAGTCCAGGAGAAGGTCTCACACCTCTGTGGGTCTCAGCCCAGCTGGGAAGAACCTGCCCTAGAAAGGGATTTCCCTTAGCCCTGTTGAGCAGACTTCAGGTGAAAACAACCTACTTTTGTACCAGGGGATTAGATATCTCAGAAATATTCTCTGGTATTGAGCTTGCTTGGCCTGCAATGTCCTGCTTCCATGCAAGAAAGTTCTCCTTCGTTCCAGACCAAGGCAAAAGTGTACAAACTACCTACAGAAAGGATCTCTGGCCTATGCTAAATCACGGCCTGTGGCCAGGAGATGGGCCCTGGGATGCTGCTGCCTGACTTGGGCCAAAACCATGCCAGGGGCCACACAAGCAATTTGGCAATGTAGATAGGTGAGTTCCAGTTACTGGAAGCACTCCTGCCAGAAAAAAAGAGAATCCATTTGCTTCATAGCACCAAGAACCCTGAGACTTAATACCAGTTTACATCTCAGTCCTGGCACTGAAACATTACACCAAGCTGCAAACTTCTGCTCAGGATCAGCATTTCAAAATCCATCCTAGAGAAGGATGGGTGAGTTGTTTCCAGGAGCTACCTACGTCTTGCCTCCTTGTTTGTCCTCCTGTACCAGTGACCTCAGTGGCTTTCTTGGTAAAGAGGTCAGTTGTGAGATGATGCTAATTAGACAGAGGGCTTCAAAAAGGAGCCTCAAACCAAAGAGGTTTCTCGGAAAAGCCTCTTGTGTGACTACAAGGAAGAGTGAGATCCTCTGCTTGAAGACAGCATCATGTTCGCCACTAGCAGGTTGCAGCATGTTGGAAGTGTGCACTGTGCAAGGGGGTGGCTGGCTAATCCCATGACTGAGTAACTGGCAGTGAGGTTGCTGATGGTCCAGATCCAAATGTAGCTCTGGTGCACCAACATTCTCCCACAGATAGTAGCCATGCAGTGGCAGGAAGCTTTGACTCAAGCTTTCCTTCTATCCATATTGCAGATGTGCAATTACACACCATTCCCACACAGCACAGCACGTGCCCAGCTCCCCGTGGGACCAGGGAATTAGAGGTGCTAAGTACTGGAAGGAAGAGAAGTACTAAGCCTGCAAGCAAGGAGCTAATTCTGGGGATGAGGGCTCTTGGGCCCTCTGCTCTCCCAGAAAATCCTCTCCATCCATTGCAAGCATGCAGGGAAGCAGGCAGACTCCTGCTGTCTCCAGGTGGAGCTTTTACTCCAGCTCCTGCAAGGCACTGGCTGAGCTCAGCAAAGGATGCAGCAACACACAATGTGAAATTACCTCGGTGCTTGAGCACACATCAGCCCTAAACAAACCCCAGCCTAATGCTCAATCCCCATCCCTCAAATCCTAATTAAACATCTACTAGTAAGTCTTCTGTTAACCCTCTCCAGTCAGGGATGGGTCAGGATCTCTGAATTGGACCTTTGGACTCTTTATGCTTCTACTCTGGATACCCTACTTACAGTATTTAATTAAAGTGACCCAGTTTATGGCTGGGAAGGCAACAAGAGTAACCTTCTGCTCCTTCCCACATCAGCCCCTCTAATAACATTTGACAGCACTGGCAATATTGCTGTGCACTTTGGGGAGGTAGGAAGAGGCACTCTAAGATGCACAGGTAGACCTTTACTTTCACATTTTGCATATTTCTCTTTCTTTTAAAAAAAGTGCTCTATGCCTTCTTACTCACTGGACAAGTTGGTGCTCATGGGGAAGAATGATCCAGTGCTTGCTGTGTAGAATTGGTTTACAGGTGGAAAGACCTCCGGGGTATCAGCTGCCTCCTGTTTCCTCTGGGTAAACAAAGGAACAGGTGACATGAAACAGGTCAGGTGTTTTGTGCTACAGTGCCTTCTGTCAGAAATGAGCTTCACGTGATGCTTTGAAATCCGGATGTCATCACCAATGTTTTTAGGTTGACTGGGGGAAGGAAAATGGAACAAACGAGAGAACCGGGGTGGACGAAAGAGGTTAGACAATGTTTAAACAGTACACAATTGTTTTCCTTTTTTAAAATGACTCAGTAATTGAGAAATAAGCTTTCTTAATAAAAATAAAGGATCAAAATTAAACAAACACAATTTCATTAAAACTACTGCTGTTATTCACACAAAATGTTATGTTTGCATTTTTTCCCATGCTTTAAAAGAGGTTAACCAGGTTATGGTTTTACCCAACTTTAGGCAACCCTTTTTTGGTGGACCTTATTTGTAGTGTTCATTCCTCCTCCTTTTTCTGCAGCACTTGGCTCTGTAACTGTTTGTTTTAGGAAGACATTTCTCTGCTGTAGAGAACAGACCATATTTAAAATTGTGTTTGTTAGGACATTTGCACCAGCTAGAGACAACATATAAATTAACCAGGTTGTTATACTAAAACCTGGGCTGGATTAGCCCCTTGCAAGCACAGGGAGGAGTAGAGTGCAGTCATGTTAGGAAAGAAGCAAAGAAACAGGCTGTTATTTTGAGACTTGCAGAAAGAACCCAGGCACACCTAGTCCCTGATGGGGATATTTGTAATCTTTTGGGATCACTGTTGGTTCCTGACAATAGCTCTAGCTAGGATCCAGCTTTGCAATCCCCTCTGCAAGTTGCCAGGTTGAGAGTCTCTCTCCCCTCCCAGCCTCTGCGCTGCTTCCTTGCACACAGGGATGGGGCTGTGTGTAATTTCATATGACTTGCTCTAATATTAATATCTCCATGTGCAGCAGTCATTGCAGTGAGAATAAACTGTTATTTTTTATTTTAAATGGTTAATATTCATCAAATGTTTATGAAAATACTTAACCCATAATGATGACAAACACAGTGCCTAATAAAGATGGAAGTGAAGATCCTCTTTGTGAATATGTAATCAGAAGAGTAAAGAAAATTACATTAAAAAGACTTCATTATGCCATTAAATGTGTGAAATGACTTTTTCTTCTCCATTTTAATTTTAGCTTTTTTTTTTTCCTTTTTAAATATCTCTGACACTTTCATGAGACGGGTACATAAAGAGGCATTGGCTGCTGTAACAAGAAGAACTCTGACTTGTGGCATCCATCATTCTCATTGAAATTTTCATTTCATTTATCATTAAGAAAAATCAACACCATTTCTACCAATGCTTGTAATTTTTTTCACTTTCTTTTCCGTAGGGGGAGAGAGAGATCCTTATTACTGTTTCAAATGCAAAGCATTGTTTCAAAACCCTCTGTAGAGCTGCAGGCCCAGGGTTGTTCCCCCTCAAAGTGGGGGGCTTACTGGTGTGCATGCATGTGTGTACCTGGTTTTGTCTGACACCCTGGGGCTTGTGATTAGCACCTCTGTAACTAGTGACATGAATCTCTTCTGCTGAAACAGAAAAGTAAGGGCTTTTGATCAGCTCTTTCAGGGCTGTGTGCTAATAATGCAGGCAAAACCAGGTCAGACAGTAGGTGGCATGTGTTTCACCACGTAGGAACCTGCCCAAAACCTCATGCTACCAGACCAGCCCTAAATGATGTGCAAGCTGCACATTGTACTACAAATTGTTAATTGTACTACGATGGTTAATACCCACAGATTGAAGGAGGGAACGTGATAACCTACATAGGGACTGTGACAGACCTCTTTGGGGAGATGGCAAAATAGATGCCACTGAGCACAACCCTGGTGACAAAACAAAGTGTTCATGAGAAACCACGAAGCTAGATGCACCTGAAGGCCTGGGAGCCTCCCCAGCTGGCAATATCCAACCTTGCAGATCAACCTGGGAGAAGAGGCTGTGCAGCTCTATTTAAAAGGGCAGCACAGCACGTGTGCTCACAGGGAAGGCTTGTGAAGCAATCAGTTATGGCTTTCTTTTAAGGAACAAGGAAGAGAAAAAAGAAAGTCTTTATTTTATTTGCATGTTAATTGCAGTGTTAATTTAAACAATGTTAGCTTTTGGCAAGAAACTCCAGCAGCTCTGTATTTAACATGCACCTTTATTGTAACAGCGCTTCAAAATAAAATGTTCTCTTCTATTTAGGCTCTTCTGTTGAACTCATCTCCATGGCAGCCAAGTATCACACACCTCTGCTGCATCATCCCCAGGCATGTCCATTATGTAGATGTCTAGGGAGTAGGAGTATTGCTCCTGCCAGGACTTTAATACTTCTGAGAAGTACTAAAACTGACTCTGGACCTTTTCCCCTTTCCCAAAGACAGGTCTCTTTGGTAAGATAGGCTTGCCAAATGCCAAATCTAATGGCTTCCAATTTCTGAAATATTTCAAAATCAGTGCATTTTTTGTCCATTGTGCATTTTTTTGTCCATTGTGCATTTTCAGAAACATGAGGGACATTGTGCTATTTCACAGCACTGTCCTGCTAGCTCTCCTTCCAAAGCTTGGGGGGAGGCTTTGATGGGAGGCAAGTCAAGAACAGGTATTCTTTGAATAAACAGCTTGTGAAGAAGACTTGAAGAGTTATGAGGGGGAGGAGGGTCCACGGAACAAACCTGTAATGAAGAGCCTTCCCAATCAAAATGTGATCAAAGAGGCTGCTGCCTTCTCTCAGCCTACTCCTTTCCATCTGAAACAGCTGATGAATGGTTATGTTGTGTTTGCAATTACAGTTCTCTGAAAGTGATAAATTATTGCGATTATTCCTAAATACAGGACTTTTACATGTATAATTAATACATAGAAGAGAATATCTGATAAGTGGTAGGCCACGTTCCAGTTCCATTTACACCATAAAAGATCTGGAGTAGCTCCAGCTGTCCCTGTTCATGGAAAGCGGCTGTTAAATTGGGCTTGCACACTTGGAATACCTTGCAGAAGTCTTGTGTATCAGACCAACAGAGAACATAGTACAGCTCATCCATTTTAGTCCCCACATCTAACAATCTCAGTTCTAAGATCTCTCTATCCAAATGATTAGCTGACAACCGTTTGAAACACTAAGAGGACTTGTGCACTAAGAGCACTGATATATCCAATAGCAAGTCCTAAACTACAGGCTCTGAGTGCAGACTAGCCCTGAACTCACTTTATTGCAGAAAAACACAATTATGAAGCATATATGAAATCAACTGTTGCTTGTGCCAAAGGACAAGATGTATAGCCTCTGCCAGAAGAACCTGCCTTCACTCCTGTTGTCTGTTGATGGTGAGGAAAAGCCAGTCCTGCATTTCTTCCAGCTGAGTGCTTCCCTAGAGCATGAATACTGTGCTTAGAGCTCAAAGTCTGTGATGTAAGGCTGGGACTCACAGAAAAAAAAAAAAATTCAAAAAAACACCTCTAAACACAGAGCCAGCATAAGAATAGGAAAAAGAAATTGTACAGTAATATAGTCTCCTGACACGGTTGCCCATTAATGCCAGCTTTAAAGGTTAATGCAATTTAACTCGCTCTCGGCTATTACTCTGAAATAACATGCCAAAGCCTCCTCTATAAGCAGATAACAGATAAGGATGCTTTATGATAAACACCCACAATAAAGCTGCAGAACTTCACAGTGTTATGCTTGCAAGAGTGGCAGATTTGCCTTTATTTGTGCATGTGTGTGTATGGAGGAAAGCAGAAAGGAGAGGAGAGAGCTGGAAGAAGAATTCTTGGCTCTTAGACTATCAGATAGCTTGATAAATCTGTCTTGTGTGTGTTGCTTCTTGCCAATACAATGGAAATGAATTGACATATCGCATGTCTGCTGCAAGTTGAGTTTCCTTCCGCACTAGCAGAAACAAAGGTGCTGCTCTACAAACCACCCATGAGAATATTTGTTGGGTTTTATTTATATATTTGTCTTTTTACAAGGCAGAACCCATCAACTCTACTGTATAACAGCAAAATGTAGAGCTTTATCTATCTCTTAACCTTCTGTTTTAAAGTTCTGCAAAATGATTCAATGTTGAAGGTTTTCTTCAAAATAATAACTAAAAAACGAATAATCACACTTTGCTAAGGAAAGCACGAGGCAACTTAGTGCAGGACTTAGTTTGTCTCCTTGTGGAATACACAAAAAATGCAAAAGTATATGCTGCCTGGGGATTATTGTAACATCTCATTAATATTCTTAAAGCACTCTGAGATCTTCCATTATATTCTTTAGCAGGTTAAAGGACAATATTTGCATGTCTATGGGACAGTGCAATATTTTTATTAAAAAATATTAGCCTTAAAATTTTAGGACTCAAGAAAGACACTGTAGGTTTTATACATCAAACACATACATATACAAAAGACACACATGTGCACATAAGCATGCAGGAAGTGCTGATTCTTAAATTACTAGGCAAAAATTACCACACCCTGGAGAGACAATCTATGAGCTCTGCTGCAAAGGGCCCGACCAGGACCCAGGAGATCCAACCACTCTGCCTTCTTCGCACTGTGGTCCCCCCCCTCACCAGTGTGACACTGCCAGTCCTGCTTTTGCCAAAATGCTGACATTAGCAAGCAGTGTCAGAGACTTGGCATGAAGCTGAGAGGTTGTGCTAAGCTAGCGCACTGTGATTTTGTACAGATGTGCCTTGCCTCAGCTTTCTGACTTTCTATTATTCCTTTGAATTACCTTTTCTACAAAGCTGATTATGTCTTTACGTTTGCAGGGCAGTCAGGGTTTTCTTTTTCCTCCCTCTAGAATTGTCCGTTGTTCCTCAGGATGCCTTCATTTTTTCTGTTCAGCATCTGCCTTTTCTGCTTCACATTTTCTCTGCCTTTTTGCTGGAATATGACACTGCCTTGAAAAGGATTAATGAGATTCTGGGATATATCAGGCAAGGGTATTTTCAGAAAGGAAAGTATTTTAGTCGTACACTGATATGAGGGGCTGAGGAGGCCTCACTTAAAATATTGTGGCCAATTTGGGTCACTTCTGATCAAAAAAAAGGAAAGTGACGTTATCGTGAAGAGTTGTGAGAATGATTAGAGGAAGTGGCAGACCTTTAAAAGAGTGTGTGGGAGGCTTGGTTAGACTTGCAAAAGAAAGATGAGAAACAGTACAATTTTCCTTCATAAATGCACTCTTCGTAAATACCAGGATGGAGAACTGTTTCAGCTGAAGAAAAGCAGTGCTAAAAGATCAGATGAGTATAAATTAGCTTGGAAATCAGGAGAAGGTTTCTAAACTTCAAAGGAATTATGTTCTGGTCTTCCATACAGGATAACAAGGGCAAGGAACTTAAATAATTAAAAAGTAGAGCTTGCTGAGTTCATAGAAGGAATTACACTGCATTTATATTTTAATTAATTAATTTCATGCTTCAGAGCTCCTACTGACCACTATTGGGGTAAAGAAGGAAGTCCCTTCATTTACCAGTTCTTTATTCTCTTGGATGTGTATGTAAGGATGGGAAGAATGAAGATTGGGAAGAGGGCAAATTGATCTTCCTTTGAAGCATTAAATTACCCAAACAAGAAATTATCCAAGGCTAAAGACAGAGTAGTAGGTGGGTTATGCTGTGGTATTATGTACCATATGTATGTGGGGTTATGCTCCTAGTGGTACTGCTTGACTGCTTGACTGATGTGTCTTGAATTAAAAGCATTGATTACATGTGGCATTGGGAAATATTTTCTTCTGGACTGAAGAGCAAGGATTGTTTAGAGTGATTGCCTCCCTGATCTTCCTCAATAGCAATGTGGAACATGACCCACTCTCAAGAAATATCAGTGTGCCAACCTGCATGCAACTGTAAGAGTCTAAGGTCTTCTCAAAGCCCTTTATCCTTCCCATTGTCTTGGTTGGACATTTTATAATCATTGCAGCATTTTCTCCTTTGCATCAAGTGTTGTAATGTTGCAGTGTTTTCTGAACTAGCATGGGAATTGGGATTGAAGCAGAAGTTATGGATGTTTCTCAGTTAATGTCTATTCCATTGTTGTCTGTAATATTTGGAGGCTGGAATTGATAACCTATATGGTTGCCTTCAGTTCTATGTCTTCAGTGAATGTTTTCTCTTCTACTTATTTCTGCTACTACCTTTGAATTATTTGATTATTTCCCTCTGCTTTTATATTTTCTCCCCTTTGTCCTGCTCTGCTGACCTTTCTTTTTTTTTTTTTTATTTTTTTTTTTTCACCCATTCTCTGCTGGTTAATCTTATCTTGTTCTACTGTTCCTACTTCACTTCTTCTGCCTGTCAGCCCCTTTCTCTAAAGTGCATCTGTTGCAGCTAAAGCAGTTCCTGGCACTCGGTAGAGAGAAAAAGGACATAATTTTACCTTCCCTTTTTTTTTTTTAATTCCTATGGAATAAGCCTTTTAATGTGTGCACACTGAGTGAAGGCATACCACACCACTGCCACATCATTCCTTGGACATTCACATTTTGTCTGTGCAGTTCTGAAATTGAGAAACAAGACACAATCTTTGTACCCATGTCCTGGCTAATGACAAACATCACACAGAGAAGACTCTGGATCTCCTTCTTGATGTTCTTATGCCAAGACGTTCTGCTGAGTAGCAGCAGGCTGGTGTCTTATTTATTCCTCTTGCATGCCTGCCAGCATGTGGGAGCTGTGGACGTAGATATCCCAGGCTTCTGATGATGCCCATGGACTCTGCTTTTCCCTTCTAGCATTTTATTCTGAGGAATAAATCCTTCTTCTGCAGCATTTTTTTCTGGAAAGAAGCAATGAAGAAGTA
Organism: Acanthisitta chloris; assembly: GCF_000695815.1. NCBI lineage: Eukaryota > Metazoa > Chordata > Aves > Passeriformes > Acanthisittidae > Acanthisitta > Acanthisitta chloris. Next base: position 82,777 of record NW_008652096.1, on the reverse strand, counting down.
TCCAAAGGACCTGCTGGCTATCTTGGCTAAAGACCTTTACAGCAGGTCCACAGTAGAACAGTTCTGAATTATTTCACAGAAATCTTCGTATTGCATTCACTGGGAAGTTTAGAATTTGTAGACATCAGGTATTTTTCTTGTCATGAACAGGATTCAATGAAACTTCTGTTTAGAAAAATTTCTCAGGAAAGGAAAGAGCTCTGCCACAAGAGCTCATTTTATGAGATAGACAATATTCTTCCCAATTCAGACCAAGGACTCATATCCTATGTGAACTGCATCTCTGCAAAAGATGGTGGGCAAAGTAAAAGATGCTGGAACAAAGTAGAGCCTTCATTTCTTGATGGAAAATACTTCCTTTCATCAGTAAAATCCAAATAAAACAGGCAGTGAAAATTCAGGTTTCAACAGTAAGTTGGGTCCTATATCTAGTCTCACCAATCCATCCCTTCTTTTTTTTTAAATGATAGTTTCAGTTTTGTGAGAGACTGGTTGCTTCAGGAGTTTCTAGAGATTTTATCTGACTTAAATCAAGCAACTAGAGGAGAAATGCCCTGTGAGATCCTACACTGCAAGCAGCAGAAGCCTTGGAGCAACTCAGCTAAAACTGTTAAATTCAGCAGTCAAAGAATGGGAGAATCATCTCACACCATCCTGCAGGGTGATGGTTCATGAGGGCATTTTTGAGCTGGCCCAACTTCACATGTGCAAATATGCAAGGAGTGAGTCAATGTATGATTCCTCAGTGCTCCTGCTCAGCCTGTGTCAGCTCTGGCTATGGAGAGCAGAGTGAGAAAAGTCCTCTGGTTCTTTGTATTGCTAAGAGGCAGCATATTCTCAGAGGGACTCCAAACCTAACAAGACAGCCCTAAGCAATGTCTAGGGAAAAGGCAAGAGCAGACAGTGCACTTAGGTCTGTAGTCAACTAGAGAAGGGACAAACCCACATAATATCTGTCCCTTCTCCTAAATGTTTATGCCTTCGAATGTCAATGTGGCTGCTGAGCCTTCAGCTTGCACATCCCTCAGGCTATAGCAACCACCCCTCCAGAGACTTTTTAAAGAATTGAGTGATTTCTTAGGGTTGCTCAGAAGCAAATTGATTTAACTCCTTTGTGCCTGAAACTGAAACTCCCTTAATTGATGAAGCAGCAGGAAAAATGTCAGGGTCAACAGAAAATTCTGACATTCTCCATCTGCCCAGTACCAAATGAGCAAAAACAATGACAAGGAAATAAATGCCAGGCATATAACCCATTTCACCGTATTTCTGTCTCTTCATCAGGCCCTTTTGCTGTATAATGTCATGAACAAGAAGAGAAAACACTCTGGAGGAGCTAGGGCACAGAGAATCTGAGGAGGGTAGGAATAATGGCAGATGAGGGTCAGGACAGACAGCTTTTCAGAGATCCAATTTTAGTATTTTTTAAAGACCCTGACTTGCTTTTCCTTTATTCTTCCTGACAATTTCATAGCTGCTCTCTGATGACTGCTTTCTCTGTCCTCTAATTCCTGTTGATGACAAGACACCACATATTGCATTTCCACTGCAAATCGGGAGCTTAAAGCCCTAGTGAATGAACCTGGGAATTGCTCTCTCCATATAACTTTTCTACTCTTGCATGGCCTCAGGTGAATTCAATTTTTTTTTTAAAGTCCTAGAAATTGCCTTCTTACAGACTTGTAGATTCCAACCACCAAAGTCCCATGTGGCTCTTCTTAATTGTCCATATAAATTGCTTTCTATTTTGGACACCATGAATATCTCAACAGCATCTGCGTCTCCCTTCTGGGCACCACCAACTGTGCATGAAATTCCCCCCAAAGAGGCCAGGTAGAACTCCTTCCCATTGCTTAAAGAATAAAGAAATAAAGGACTTTACACGACAGACAAGCTGAGTTCTTACCACAATAAGCAGGTGAAAATGCAATAGGGTCTGGTATTATGCCATAAAGAAAGAAGATGCCTAACAGGAGTAATCTGTCTGTTCCTAGGTCCCTTTCAGCCAGAGTGAGTACCATTGTGCTCAACAGATTTCTTCACCAGGAACCGTTTTGGTGCATTTTTTGGCAGCAGTGACTGTAAAAGATATAGACAGGAAATGAACAGCTATATAGGCTGAAATTTTAGGAGGACACCAAAAGATGGCTGTAAGACCCTTCTTCAACTCTCTTTTACCAACTTTCATTCTGCAATCTCAAAGCATATTTACAATTGACATTGACTAGTCTAGAGTTGGCTGCCTGGGAGAATTGGTTATTATTCACTTTATTTTACTGATGAAAAAAATTAAGCAGAGAGAGGGAGATTAAGTGATGGCTTTGGTATCTCATGCAAGTCAGAGGCAAAGCCAAGAATACATTTCCTGACTTTCAAATTAAGCACAAGACCACCTTTCCTAAAGGAAAGCCTACCACAGTGTCTTGAATAGACAATAGTTCTGTTTTAAAAGTAGTTGAAAATGTCCTTCTGAGCACACTTGCCACCATCAGACACTCAAATGCATCACAGAACTAGGTCTGCACTGGAAAAAGTCTAACTTGCCAGTGAGCTTATGTGAATCAGAGTCTTCTGTGAATAGGACAGAGCAATTTGGATTAGCAAACACTGAGTGAAAAGCATTTCTTGTCCTTTTCTTTAACATAGACAGGTCTTTGGGAAAGTGCCTCTCCTACATCTCTTTCTGGGGATTGCTGGGCATCTCAGAAGTTGTCCTGCATTATTACATACACCACAGTCCTCCCCTTCTGTCTGCCAGCCTGACCTTTTGCTAGGAGATATGGCAAAATCTTTGCCCAACTGATATTGCTGCAGGCATGAAAAGGAAGAGTGAAAAGCTGCCAGACTCAGTGCCAATCTCATTATTATGAGTCAAAGCTGTATTTTCTGCTCGGCATGTAATTGTGCTTTGGACTAGATGGGTATAAATTGTAGATTGGCTACAGCATAAATGTTCATTAGCTTGAAACTAAAACAAAGTTAAATTATCAGAGTCAGGGAGGGAATGTTTTCCTATGCACTGTGCTGGCAGTGCCATCTGAGTGCCTCTGCATTATGCTGTTTTCATGTCCCAGTTTGGAAGGAAAGAATAAAAAAGATGTGGCATGAAGGAAAGATGACCTTAAAAGAGGGTGCTGATTTTGTTTTCACTGGCCACACTCTTCTCTCCTTGCACTCTCCCTTACTATTTGTTTCAAGCTCTGAGTGTTAAAGATATTGCTGAGGGAGATGTGGACCTCAAGTGCCAGAAGAGGCAAAATCAGGTGATGTGCTGAGAATAACAGAGAGAATTCGTGTTTGCTGTTTTTCTGCCAAGCACTTTGATGCCACTTTTTTCCAGTATAGCTTCATACTGGCCAAAAAGCTCCTCTTTCTGTTCCCTTGATTCTCCCAGTTATGGCATGGACAGCTTTTCTTTCTCTATTTATGACCAGGTAGTATTCTTCCCATAAATACCTAATTTTCCTTAATGCTCAACATGGGGCAGATACCTCTGCTACTTTTGATAACTTTTGGGTTTTTCTGTCCAGCATGCTAAGAACCTGATTCCTGTTCCCTTTGCTCTCTCTATCACCCTTCCTGTTGTGTATCTTGGATCCGTCCAGCAGCTCACAGTGGACACATTTGGAAAAAAACATGGTTTTTTGATCTGTCTCCCTTACAGACTGAAGGTCCACACCCTGAGTACTGGGTGGTGGTCTAAGTCTCTGCTGGAGGCTCTGTTTTTGAAAGCATGTGCTACAGCTGCTGTGCTCAGCCAGGCATACAACAAAACCTTACTTGGGATTGGAAAGGGGCTATACTTTCTCGTCTTTTTCTCACTGGATACTGTGAATCAGAGGAGCTTTTATGAAGGGTTGGATGTGGTGAGTCATTTCAACTTCTATGTCTGTAAGTATTATTTTATAGCATCTAGTTACTTTTGTTATAGGTATTATGACATAATAAATAAATAAAGTATTATGACTTAGTGACTGCAATGCTGATTCTGTTAACAGGCTTATTCTTCCTCTGTTACCTATATTTGTTTAAAGTGGCTTCATTTAACATTTATGTAGGCTTTGGTGCAGAGAAAATACGTTACAACAGGAGTTTGTCCTAAGGGATCCTTACAGTACTAACAGCTACATCATCTACAGAGGCAGATATTGCTGAACACTGATATGAAAAGACATCATCTAGGTCACTTAAAATCATTTTTTACACACTTGTTTTGCAACAAGACCCTGTGAAAGTTAATCTGAGTTCATCTCTGTTGAAAGCAAAGAGGTACGAGCATTACCTGGGCACTAGGTGGAAGATGAATGCCACCACCTTGCTCTGATGCAGCTCCAGCAGAATAGATTGCATTACTCCAGTCATGGTACATGAAGAAAATTCACTTTCTTTGCTCAACTGACTCCTCTGCCCCACTCCATCAGTGGATTCTAGCCTGAACCTGGCCTTTGCCATCTTCCCTTAAAGTGAGCAAAAAATTCAGTGCCAGAGACTGCAGTGGGAGGAGAAAAGGAAAAAAAAATTAATCAGGAAATCTTCTTTTCTAGTCTGCCTTATGTTTATTTCTCATTATGTGGCTTTGGGCTTCATCTCATTATTTCTTTGTACTGTGCTTTTCCCATCTGATAAGTTTGGTTGATGCTAATAATAATCTGCTGCATCCTGTGTAATGCTAAAAGCCTGCAACGTGCCCATATGAAAAATAAAATTCTTATTACTACAAAATATTTATTTTATTCTAGATGCCTGAGAACTGTTCCCCTTAACGGAACCATGCACTAGTCTGCTGTAGCTACATTCTCTTGGGATAAAAAAAAATTTCTAAAGAGAAAAGCATGTATATTCACATCAAGTTTGGTTCACAACAGGCTGTTGTACTCTAGGGATATTAATTTGAGGCAGAAAATGTCACTTGTTCCTTAAATGATGAAATCACTCTCTAAGCTCACTGTGGTTTGGGATCACACTCCATATTCCATGCTAGTGTATAAATAATACTTTGGTATATCAAGAAAAATTCAGAACAAACACAGCCTTATAGGCCAGCAACAGAAATAATTAGGAATACATAGAACTAAGAGTCAGAAATAGCCTGGAGGAAAAGACCAATGAGATAGTTGTAGGAGAACTGGTTTCATTTAACTTAAGAAAGGCAAAACTGAGAGGTTAACAGCAGTCTTCAAGAACATTAGAGGTTGGAGAAAAGACAAAAAGACAAAGTGATTCCCCATGGTCATGATGGATAGGACAAAGAAGTAATGGGTTTAAATTGCAGTATGAAAGGTTCAGGTAAGACAAAGATTGTTTCAGGAGGCTGTCCAGTTTCTATTATTAGAAGTCTTTGAGAACACAAATGTTTCAGGAATTATATAGGTGTATTTGATTCTGATCTGAAATCAGGAAGATGGACTAGATAGCTGGTTCATTCCAGCCTTCTGAATAGGACAAAAGAATTTGATACCTTAAGATTTAGTAAGAATGTTGTGGCAGCTGTGATGACTTAAGGATATAAGCAAGGCAAAAAAAGAGGTCTTTTATTAGACTGGGTTTAGACCTAGAAGAGACAATACGCTTAAAATTTTCTGCTTCCAATCTGAAAAAAAAAGAACTCTTGTGTCTCTTTTTCACACCATTTTTCTCTATTTGCCTATGAAAAGATGGTACCTTTCCCTACAATTTTTGCCTGGCTCAATCCATCTCTTGCAAAGGCCTAAGGGTATCTGGGAAAAGATTTGACGTTTCTACAGCCTCTTTGTTCTTCAGAATGGATTGTAGAAATTATTTTTGTATGTGATTTTGAACCACATCTACTGGTCAAAATGGTCTATTCAGAATATTCAGGTTTCATTTCAGCTCTGATTATTTGCAGTTGTTCCAATGAAGCATGTGATATTTCATCCATTTTCAGTTTGCACAAATCTACAGGTATGTCTCTCATGATGTGAAAGACTTTGAAAGGCATTGAAATACATTTGGTCTTTTAAGTATTCAGAAGAAAAAAGAAAGAAAAAAAATACCCACAAAGAATTGATCACACCAGCATTCTTGTAAGGGTTGTTTGAAAAGTGCCAATGTTGAAAGACAGAGCTTGTAAGAAAAAAAATCAGCTATCTATCAGTGGCTATCTTTTTCTACAGCATTACCCAAGCTTTAAGGATCCGCTTAACTCCACCATACCTGTTCTGGGGACATCACTTTTCTCTGTGCTGGAAGAGGACCTCACTTGTCATTTTTATTTGAGGCCATTCTGCCAGGATATATTCCCTTCCTGCTATGCAAAGATCCATCTCCCTCAGAGTTTCTCAATGGCCGCATTGCTGTGAACACCTATTCCCACCTACAGAATATATATCTTTTAGCTCTCCAGAA
>NW_008652096.1:75425-76393 GCF_000695815.1 Acanthisitta chloris | reverse complement strand
GAAAGAGTGAATGAATTGTCACTGTAAAGAGTAAAAGATGGTTTGTTATTTTCTACCAGTTCTCCAAATCCTAAGACTGGAACATCAGCAGACTGGACTAAGTTGCATCTACCATAGTTCCATGCCTCAAAAACAATGAGTTTGTGCTCTGATGACACAACCTGATACACCTGGAAATCTGGGACTGGGTTGACATTATTCAAAACAGTCTGTGACCAGAAAAAGTAGGAAGGGTGAGAGAAGACTGAGACAAAGGGGCAATTCACATTGCTCAGAAAGACAAACTACTTCAAGCAGAAGTGTATCCCATTACCTTCACAATCAGAATTCAATTTTAAGAATTCAATTTTAAGAAAGGGACAGGACCTGTTACTGAAAAAGTGGGAGAAAAGCATCCTCTATATAGTATACTAAAAGTGGCTTTGGGCCTGTGCAAACCCAATGTGTTATGGAAGGGGCTGTTTGTGAAGCTTCATTTGACTGTGGACTTCTCACTGGCTTAAAAAGTTGTGCTTATTAGCTGAATCACAATAACTAACTGTGTGTTCTCTGAAGTACAAACGCCAGGTAAAGCACAAGTCTTCAAAGTCTCTGTCAAAGTGGACTGAGTTAATGTGTTTTCATTGCAACAATGAACTACCAGTCAAGAAGAGATACTGTGGAAACACAGATGGGCATCTGAGCACTTACACAAATATCAGCCTAATATCCAAGCATCTGTTCTATGCTGGCTTTCTGCTTCTATCCTTATTGCAGGATTTAGGCACTTTCCAGAAGACTGTGTGCTGGCACTAGCAAGGCATGACTTATTCCCACAGGCAGAACAGTGCATTCAATAGTTAGTGTTCCAGCTGATTTTAGGACTTTAATATTCTTTAACAAAACACAGGTTTCACTTTGCTTTTTTTTTTCTCCTTTTCTAAAATACATACAGACAGCAAGTCCACATTTATACCAAAGATTAGCAG